>NW_026970513.1:0-239958 GCF_028390025.1 Pseudophryne corroboree
CAAAGGTACAAGACAGCTTTTCCTTGCCAATATCTCTCTTTTGCAAAGAGCTACGCATTGGAAAATTCAGGGCTATGTCGTGTAGATGATGGCCTAACAGGAGGCTTTAAAATTTTCTTTCTAGTGACCTTCGTTTGGGAGAAAAATGCAAAGGTACAAGACAGCTTTTCCTTGCCAATATCTCTCTTTTGCAAAGAGCTGCGCATTGGAAAATTCAGGGCTATGTCGTGTAGATGATGGCCTAACAGGAGGCTTTAAAATTTTCTTTCTAGTGACCTTCGTTTGGGAGAAAAATGCAAAGGTACAAGACAGCTTTTCCTTGCCAATATCTCTCTTTTGCAAAGAGCTGCGCATTGGAAAATTCAGGGCTATGTCGTGTAGATGATGGCCTAACAGGAGGCTTTAAAATTTTCTTTCTAGTGACCTTCGTTTGGGAGAAAAATGCAAAGGTACAAGACAGCTTTTCCTTGCCAATATCTCTCTTTTGCAAAGAGCTGCGCATTGGAAAATTCAGGGCTATGTCGTGTAGATGATGGCCTAACAGGAGGCTTTAAAATTTTCTTTCTAGTGACCTTCGTTTGGGAGAAAAATGCAAAGGTACAAGACAGCTTTTCCTTGCCAATATCTCTCTTTTGCAAAGAGCTGCGCATTGGAAAATTCAGGGCTATGTCGTGTAGATGATGGCCTAACAGGAGGCTTTAAAATTTTCTTTCTAGTGTCCTTCGTTTGGGAGAAAAATGCAATGGTACAAGACAGCTTTTCCTTGCCAATATCTCTCTTTTGCAAAGAGCTGCGCATTGGAAAATTCAGGGCTATTTCGTGTAGATGATGGCCTAACAGGAGGCTTTAAAATTTTCTTTCTAGTGTCCTTCGTTTGGGAGAAAAATGCAAAGGTACAAGACAGCTTTTCCTTGCCAATATCTCTCTTTTGCAAAGAGCTACGCATTGGAAAATTCAGGGCTATGTCGTGTAGATGATGGCCTAACAGGAGGCTTTAAAATTTTCTTTCTAGTGACCTTCGTTTGGGAGAAAAATGCAAAGGTACAAGACTGCTTTTCCTTGCCAATATCTCTCTTTTGCAAAGAGCTGCGCATTGGAAAATTCAGGGCTATGTCGTGTAGATGATGGCCTAACAGGAGGCTTTAAAATTTTCTTTCTAGTGACCTTCGTTTGGGAGAAAAATGCAAAGGTACAAGACAGCTTTTCCTTGCCAATATCTCTCTTTTGCAAAGAGCTGCGCATTGGAAAATTCAGGGCTATGTCGTGTAGATGATGGCCTAACAGGAGGCTTTAAAATTTTCTTTCTAGTGACCTTCGTTTGGGAGAAAAATGCAAAGGTACAAGACAGCTTTTCCTTGCCAATATCTCTCTTTTGCAAAGAGCTGCGCATTGGAAAATTCAGGGCTATGTCGTGTAGATGATGGCCTAACAGGAGGCTTTAAAATTTTCTTTCTAATGACCTTCGTTTGGGAGAAAAATGCAAAGGTACAAGACAGCTTTTCCTTGCCAATATCTCTCTTTTGCAAAGAGCTGCGCATTGGAAAATTCAGGGCTATGTCGTGTAGATGATGGCCTAATAGGAGGCTTTAAAATTTTCTTTCTAGTGTCCTTCGTTTGGGAGAAAAATGCAATGGTACAAGACAGCTTTTCCTTGCCAATATCTCTCGTTTGCAAAGAGCTACGCATTGGAAAATTCAGGGCTATGTCGTGTAGATGATGGCCTAACAGGAGGCTTTAAAATTTTAATTCTAGTGTCCTTCGTTTGGGAGAAAAATGCAAAGGTACAAGACAGCTTTTCCTTGCCAATATCTCTCTTTTGCAAAGAGCTGCGCATTGGAAAATTCAGGGCTATATCGTGTAGATGATGGCCTAACAGGAGGCTTTAAAATTTTATTTCTAGTGTCCTTCGTTTGGGAGAAAAATGCAATGGTACAAGACAGCTTTTCCTTGCCAATATCTCTCTTTTGCAAAGAGCTGCGCATTGGAAAATTCAGGGCTATGTCGTGTAGATGATGGCCTAACAGGAGGCTTTAAAATTTTCTTTCTAGTGAGCTTCGTTTGGGAGAAAAATGCAAAGGTACAAGACAGCTTTTCCTTGCCAATATCTCTCTTTTGCAAAGAGCTGCGCATTGGAAAATTCAGGGCTATGTCGTGTAGATGATGGCCTAACAGGAGGCTTTAAAATTTTCTTTCTAGTGACCTTCGTTTGGGAGAAAAATGCAAAGGTACAAGACAGCTTTTCCTTGCCAATATCTCTCTTTTGCAAAGAGATGCGCATTGGAAAATTCAGGGCTATGTCGTGTAGATGATGGCCTAACAGGAGGCTTTAAAATTTTCTTTCTAGTGTCCTTCGTTTGGGAGAAAAATGCAATGGTACAAGACAGCTTTTCCTTGCAAATATCTCTCTTTTGCAAAGAGCTACGCATTGGAAAATTCAGGGCTATGTCGTGTAGATGATGGCCTAACAGGAGGCTTTAAAATTTTAATTCTAGTGTCCTTCGTTTGGGAGAAAAATGCAAAGGTACAAGACAGCTTTTCCTTGCCAATATCTCTCTTTTGCAAAGAGCTGCGCATTGGAAAATTCAGGGCTATATCGTGTAGATGATGGCCTAACAGGAGGCTTTAAAATTTTCTTTCTAGTGTCCTTCGTTTGGGAGAAAAATGCAATGGTACAAGACAGCTTTTCCTTGCCAATATCTCTCTTTTGCAAAGAGCTACGCATTGGAAAATTCAGGGCTATGTCGTGTAGATGATGGCCTAACAGGAGGCTTTAAAATTTTCTTTCTAGTGTCCTTCGTTTGGGAGAAAAATGCAAAGGTACAAGACAGCTTTTCCTTGCCAATATCTCTCTTTTGCAAAGAGCTACGCATTGGAAAATTCAGGGCTATGTCGTGTAGATGATGGCCTAACAGGAGGCTTTAAAATTTTCTTTCTAGTGACCTTCGTTTGGGAGAAAAATGCAAAGGTACAAGACTGCTTTTCCTTGCCAATATCTCTCTTTTGCAAAGAGCTGCGCATTGGAAAATTCAGGGCTATGTCGTGTAGATGATGGCCTAACAGGAGGCTTTAAAATTTTCTTTCTAGTGACCTTCGTTTGGGAGAAAAATGCAAAGGTACAAGACAGCTTTTCCTTGCCAATATCTCTCTTTTGCAAAGAGCTGCGCATTGGAAAATTCAGGGCTATGTCGTGTAGATGATGGCCTAACAGGAGGCTTTAAAATTTTCTTTCTAGTGACCTTCGTTTGGGAGAAAAATGCAAAGGTACAAGACAGCTTTTCCTTGCCAATATCTCTCTTTTGCAAAGAGCTGCGCATTGGAAAATTCAGGGCTATGTCGTGTAGATGATGGCCTAACAGGAGGCTTTAAAATTTTCTTTCTAATGACCTTCGTTTGGGAGAAAAATGCAAAGGTACAAGACAGCTTTTCCTTGCCAATATCTCTCTTTTGCAAAGAGCTGCGCATTGGAAAATTCAGGGCTATGTCGTGTAGATGATGGCCTAATAGGAGGCTTTAAAATTTTCTTTCTAGTGTCCTTCGTTTGGGAGAAAAATGCAATGGTACAAGACAGCTTTTCCTTGCCAATATCTCTCGTTTGCAAAGAGCTACGCATTGGAAAATTCAGGGCTATGTCGTGTAGATGATGGCCTAACAGGAGGCTTTAAAATTTTAATTCTAGTGTCCTTCGTTTGGGAGAAAAATGCAAAGGTACAAGACAGCTTTTCCTTGCCAATATCTCTCTTTTGCAAAGAGCTGCGCATTGGAAAATTCAGGGCTATATCGTGTAGATGATGGCCTAACAGGAGGCTTTAAAATTTTATTTCTAGTGTCCTTCGTTTGGGAGAAAAATGCAATGGTACAAGACAGCTTTTCCTTGCCAATATCTCTCTTTTGCAAAGAGCTGCGCATTGGAAAATTCAGGGCTATGTCGTGTAGATGATGGCCTAACAGGAGGCTTTAAAATTTTCTTTCTAGTGAGCTTCGTTTGGGAGAAAAATGCAAAGGTACAAGACAGCTTTTCCTTGCCAATATCTCTCTTTTGCAAAGAGCTGCGCATTGGAAAATTCAGGGCTATGTCGTGTAGATGATGGCCTAACAGGAGGCTTTAAAATTTTCTTTCTAGTGACCTTCGTTTGGGAGAAAAATGCAAAGGTACAAGACAGCTTTTCCTTGCCAATATCTCTCTTTTGCAAAGAGATGCGCATTGGAAAATTCAGGGCTATGTCGTGTAGATGATGGCCTAACAGGAGGCTTTAAAATTTTCTTTCTAGTGTCCTTCGTTTGGGAGAAAAATGCAATGGTACAAGACAGCTTTTCCTTGCAAATATCTCTCTTTTGCAAAGAGCTACGCATTGGAAAATTCAGGGCTATGTCGTGTAGATGATGGCCTAACAGGAGGCTTTAAAATTTTAATTCTAGTGTCCTTCGTTTGGGAGAAAAATGCAAAGGTACAAGACAGCTTTTCCTTGCCAATATCTCTCTTTTGCAAAGAGCTGCGCATTGGAAAATTCAGGGCTATATCGTGTAGATGATGGCCTAACAGGAGGCTTTAAAATTTTCTTTCTAGTGTCCTTCGTTTGGGAGAAAAATGCAATGGTACAAGACAGCTTTTCCTTGCCAATATCTCTCTTTTGCAAAGAGCTACGCATTGGAAAATTCAGGGCTATGTCGTGTAGATGATGGCCTAACAGGAGGCTTTAAAATTTTAATTCTAGTGTCCTTCGTTTGGGAGAAAATGCAATGGTACAAGACAGCTTTTCCTTGCCAATATCTCTCTTTTGCAAAGAGCTGCGCATTGGAAAATTCAGGGCTATGACGTGTAGATGATGGCCTAACAGGAGGCTTTAAAATTTTCTTTCTAGTGACCTTCGTTTGGGAGAAAAATGCAATGGTACAAGACAGCTTTTCCTTGCCAATATCTCTCTTTTGCAAAGAGCTACGCATTGGAAAATTCAGGGCTATGTCGTGTAGATGATGGCCTAACAGGAGGCTTTAAAATTTTAATTCTAGTGTCCTTCGTTTGGGAGAAAATGCAATGGTACAAGACAGCTTTTCCTTGCCAATATCTCTCTTTTGCAAAGAGCTGCGCATTGGAAAATTCAGGGCTATGACGTGTAGATGATGGCCTAACAGGAGGCTTTAAAATTTTCTTTCTAGTGACCTTCGTTTGGGAGAAAAATGCAAAGGTACAAGACAGCTTTTCCTTGCCAATATCTCTCTTTTGCAAAGAGCTGCGCATTGGAAAATTCAGGGCTATGTCGTGTAGATGATGGCCTAACAGGAGGCTTTAAAATTTTCTTTCTAGTGACCTTCGTTTGGGAGAAAAATGCAAAGGTACAAGACAGCTTTTCCTTGCCAATATCTCTCTTTTGCAAAGAGCTGCGCATTGGAAAATTCAGGGCTATGTCGTGTAGATGATGGCCTAACAGGAGGCTTTAAAATTTTCTTTCTAGTGTCCTTCGTTTGGGAGAAAAATGCAATGGTACAAGACAGCTTTTCCTTGCCAATATCTCTCTTTTGCAAAGAGCTACGCATTGGAAAATTCAGGGCTATGTCGTGTAGATGATGGCCTAACAGGAGGCTTTAAAATTTTAATTCTAGTGTCCTTCGTTTGGGAGAAAATGCAATGGTACAAGACAGCTTTTCCTTGCCAATATCTCTCTTTTGCAAAGAGCTACGCATTGGAAAATTCAGGGCTATGTCGTGTAGATGATGGCCTAACAGGAGGCTTTAAAATTTTAATTCTAGTGTCCTTCGTTTGGGAGAAAAATGCAAAGGTACAAGACAGCTTTTCCTTGCCAATATCTCTCTTTTGCAAAGAGCTACGCATTGGAAAATTCAGGGCTATGTCGTGTAGATGATGGCCTAACAGGAGGCTTTAAAATTTTTATTCTAGTGTCCTTCGTTTGGGAGAAAAATGCAAAGGTACAAGACAGCTTTTCCTTGCCAATATCTCTCTTTTGCAAAGAGCTGCGCATTGGAAAATTCAGGGCTATGTCGTGTAGATGATGGCCTAACAGGAGGCTTTAAAATTTTCTTTTTAGTGACCTTCGTTTGGGAGAAAAATGCAAAGGTACAAGACAGCTTTTCCTTGCCAATATCTCTCTTTTGCAAAGAGCTGCGCATTGGAAAATTCAGGGCTATGTCGTGTAGATGATGGCCTAACAGGAGGCTTTAAAATTTTCTTTCTAGTGACCTTCGTTTGGGAGAAAAATGCAAAGGTACAAGACAGCTTTTCCTTGCCAATATCTCTCTTTTGCAAAGAGCTGCGCATTGGAAAATTCAGGGCTATGTCGTGTAGATGATGGCCTAACAGGAGGCTTTAAAATTTTCTTTCTAGTGTCCTTCGTTTGGGAGAAAAATGCAATGGTACAAGACAGCTTTTCCTTGCCAATATCTCTCTTTTGCAAAGAGCTACGCATTGGAAATTTCAGGGCTATGTCGTGTAGATGATGGCCTAACAGGAGGCTTTAAAATTTTAATTCTAGTGTCCTTCGTTTGGGAGAAAAATGCAATGGTACAAGACAGCTTTTCCTTGCCAATATCTCTCTTTTGCAAAGAGCTACGCATTGGAAAATTCAGGGCTATGTCGTGTAGATGATGGCCTAACAGGAGGCTTTAAAATTTTAATTCTAGTGTCCTTCGTTTGGGAGAAAAATGCAAAGGTACAAGACAGATTTTCCTTGCCAATATCTCTCTTTTGCAAAGAGCTGCGCATTGGAAAATTCAGGGCTATGTCGTGTAGATGATGGCCTAACAGGAGGCTTTAAAATTGTCTTTCTAGTGACCTTCGTTTGGGAGAAAAATGCAAAGGTACAAGACAGCTTTTCCTTGCCAATATCTCTCTTTTGCAAAGAGCTGCGCATTGGAAAATTCAGGGCTATGTCGTGTAGATGATGGCCTAACAGGAGGCTTTAAAATTTTCTTTCTAGTGTCCTTCGTTTGGGAGAAAAATGCAATGGTACAAGACAGCTTTTCCTTGCCAATATCTCTCTTTTGCAAAGAGCTGCGCATTGGAAAATTCAGGGCTATTTCGTGTAGATGATGGCCTAACAGGAGGCTTTCAAATTTTCTTTCTAGTGTCCTTCGTTTGGGAGAAAAATGCAAAGGTACAAGACAGCTTTTCCTTGCCAATATCTCTCTTTTGCAAAGAGCTACGCATTGGAAAATTCAGGGCTATGTCGTGTAGATGATGGCCTAACAGGAGGCTTTAAAATTTTCTTTCTAGTGACCTTCGTTTGGGAGAAAAATGCAAAGGTACAAGACAGCTTTTCCTTGCCAATATCTCTCTTTTGCAAAGAGCTGCGCATTGGAAAATTCAGGGCTATGTCGTGTAGATGATGGCCTAACAGGAGGCTTTAAAATTTTCTTTCTAGTGACCTTCGTTTGGGAGAAAAATGCAAAGGTACAAGACAGCTTTTCCTTGCCAATATCTCTCTTTTGCAAAGAGCTGCGCATTGGAAAATTCAGGGCTATGTCGTGTAGATGATGGCCTAACAGGAGGCTTTAAAATTTTCTTTCTAGTGACCTTCGTTTGGGAGAAAAATGCAAAGGTACAAGACAGCTTTTCCTTGCCAATATCTCTCTTTTGCAAAGAGCTGCGCATTGGAAAATTCAGGGCTATGTCGTGTAGATGATGGCCTAACAGGAGGCTTTAAAATTTTCTTTCTAGTGACCTTCGTTTGGGAGAAAAATGCAAAGGTACAAGACAGCTTTTCCTTGCCAATATCTCTCTTTTGCAAAGAGCTGCGCATTGGAAAATTCAGGGCTATGTCGTGTAGATGATGGCCTAACAGGAGGCTTTAAAATTTTCTTTCTAGTGTCCTTCGTTTGGGAGAAAAATGCAATGGTACAAGACAGCTTTTCCTTGCCAATATCTCTCTTTTGCAAAGAGCTGCGCATTGGAAAATTCAGGGCTATTTCGTGTAGATGATGGCCTAACAGGAGGCTTTAAAATTTTCTTTCTAGTGTCCTTCGTTTGGGAGAAAAATGCAAAGGTACAAGACAGCTTTTCCTTGCCAATATCTCTCTTTTGCAAAGAGCTACGCATTGGAAAATTCAGGGCTATGTCGTGTAGATGATGGCCTAACAGGAGGCTTTAAAATTTTCTTTCTAGTGACCTTCGTTTGGGAGAAAAATGCAAAGGTACAAGACTGCTTTTCCTTGCCAATATCTCTCTTTTGCAAAGAGCTGCGCATTGGAAAATTCAGGGCTATGTCGTGTAGATGATGGCCTAACAGGAGGCTTTAAAATTTTCTTTCTAGTGACCTTCGTTTGGGAGAAAAATGCAAAGGTACAAGACAGCTTTTCCTTGCCAATATCTCTCTTTTGCAAAGAGCTGCGCATTGGAAAATTCAGGGCTATGTCGTGTAGATGATGGCCTAACAGGAGGCTTTAAAATTTTCTTTCTAGTGACCTTCGTTTGGGAGAAAAATGCAAAGGTACAAGACAGCTTTTCCTTGCCAATATCTCTCTTTTGCAAAGAGCTGCGCATTGGAAAATTCAGGGCTATGTCGTGTAGATGATGGCCTAACAGGAGGCTTTAAAATTTTCTTTCTAGTGACCTTCGTTTGGGAGAAAAATGCAAAGGTACAAGACAGCTTTTCCTTGCCAATATCTCTCTTTTGCAAAGAGCTGCGCATTGGAAAATTCAGGGCTATGTCGTGTAGATGATGGCCTAATAGGAGGCTTTAAAATTTTCTTTCTAGTGTCCTTCGTTTGGGAGAAAAATGCAATGGTACAAGACAGCTTTTCCTTGCCAATATCTCTCGTTTGCAAAGAGCTACGCATTGGAAAATTCAGGGCTATGTCGTGTAGATGATGGCCTAACAGGAGGCTTTAAAATTTTAATTCTAGTGTCCTTCGTTTGGGAGAAAAATGCAAAGGTACAAGACAGCTTTTCCTTGCCAATATCTCTCTTTTGCAAAGAGCTGCGCATTGGAAAATTCAGGGCTATATCGTGTAGATGATGGCCTAACAGGAGGCTTTAAAATTTTATTTCTAGTGTCCTTCGTTTGGGAGAAAAATGCAATGGTACAAGACAGCTTTTCCTTGCCAATATCTCTCTTTTGCAAAGAGCTGCGCATTGGAAAATTCAGGGCTATGTCGTGTAGATGATGGCCTAACAGGAGGCTTTAAAATTTTCTTTCTAGTGAGCTTCGTTTGGGAGAAAAATGCAAAGGTACAAGACAGCTTTTCCTTGCCAATATCTCTCTTTTGCAAAGAGCTGCGCATTGGAAAATTCAGGGCTATGTCGTGTAGATGATGGCCTAACAGGAGGCTTTAAAATTTTCTTTCTAGTGACCTTCGTTTGGGAGAAAAATGCAAAGGTACAAGACAGCTTTTCCTTGCCAATATCTCTCTTTTGCAAAGAGATGCGCATTGGAAAATTCAGGGCTATGTCGTGTAGATGATGGCCTAACAGGAGGCTTTAAAATTTTCTTTCTAGTGTCCTTCGTTTGGGAGAAAAATGCAATGGTACAAGACAGCTTTTCCTTGCAAATATCTCTCTTTTGCAAAGAGCTACGCATTGGAAAATTCAGGGCTATGTCGTGTAGATGATGGCCTAACAGGAGGCTTTAAAATTTTAATTCTAGTGTCCTTCGTTTGGGAGAAAAATGCAAAGGTACAAGACAGCTTTTCCTTGCCAATATCTCTCTTTTGCAAAGAGCTGCGCATTGGAAAATTCAGGGC
Organism: Pseudophryne corroboree; assembly: GCF_028390025.1. Classification (NCBI taxonomy): domain Eukaryota; kingdom Metazoa; phylum Chordata; class Amphibia; order Anura; family Myobatrachidae; genus Pseudophryne; species Pseudophryne corroboree. The sequence goes on from NW_026970513.1 coordinate 9,691, forward strand.
TATATCGTGTAGATGATGGCCTAACAGGAGGCTTTAAAATTTTCTTTCTAGTGTCCTTCGTTTGGGAGAAAAATGCAATGGTACAAGACAGCTTTTCCTTGCCAATATCTCTCTTTTGCAAAGAGCTACGCATTGGAAAATTCAGGGCTATGTCGTGTAGATGATGGCCTAACAGGAGGCTTTAAAATTTTCTTTCTAGTGTCCTTCGTTTGGGAGAAAAATGCAATGGTACAAGACAGCTTTTCCTTGCCAGTATCTCTCTCTTGCAAAGAGCTGCGCATTGGAAAATTCAGGGCTATGTCGTGTAGATGATGGCCTAACAGGAGGCTTTAAAATTTTCTTTCTAGTGACCTTCGTTTGGGAGAAAAATGCAAAGGTACAAGACAGCTTTTCCTTGCCAATATCTCTCTTTTGCAAAGAGCTGCGCATTGGAAAATTCAGGGCTATGTCGTGTAGATGATGGCCTAACAGGAGGCTTTAAAATTTTCTTTCTAGTGACCTTCGTTTGGGAGAAAAATGCAAAGGTACAAGACAGCTTTTCCTTGCCAATATCTCTCTTTTGCAAAGAGCTGCGCATTGGAAAATTCAGGGCTATGTCGTGTAGATGATGGCCTAACAGGAGGCTTTAAAATTTTCTTTCTAGTGTCCTTCGTTTGGGAGAAAAATGCAATGGTACAAGACAGCTTTTCCTTGCCAATATCTCTCTTTTGCAAAGAGCTACGCATTGGAAAATTCAGGGCTATGTCGTGTAGATGATGGCCTAACAGGAGGCTTTAAAATTTTAATTCTAGTGTCCTTCGTTTGGGAGAAAATGCAATGGTACAAGACAGCTTTTCCTTGCCAATATCTCTCTTTTGCAAAGAGCTGCGCATTGGAAAATTCAGGGCTATGACGTGTAGATGATGGCCTAACAGGAGGCTTTAAAATTTTCTTTCTAGTGACCTTCGTTTGGGAGAAAAATGCAAAGGTACAAGACAGCTTTTCCTTGCCAATATCTCTCTTTTGCAAAGAGCTGCGCATTGGAAAATTCAGGGCTATGTCGTGTAGATGATGGCCTAACAGGAGGCTTTAAAATTTTCTTTCTAGTGACCTTCGTTTGGGAGAAAAATGCAAAGGTACAAGACAGCTTTTCCTTGCCAATATCTCTCTTTTGCAAAGAGCTGCGCATTGGAAAATTCAGGGCTATGTCGTGTAGATGATGGCCTAACAGGAGGCTTTAAAATTTTCTTTCTAGTGTCCTTCGTTTGGGAGAAAAATGCAATGGTACAAGACAGCTTTTCCTTGCCAATATCTCTCTTTTGCAAAGAGCTACGCATTGGAAAATTCAGGGCTATGTCGTGTAGATGATGGCCTAACAGGAGGCTTTAAAATTTTAATTCTAGTGTCCTTCGTTTGGGAGAAAATGCAATGGTACAAGACAGCTTTTCCTTGCCAATATCTCTCTTTTGCAAAGAGCTACGCATTGGAAAATTCAGGGCTATGTCGTGTAGATGATGGCCTAACAGGAGGCTTTAAAATTTTAATTCTAGTGTCCTTCGTTTGGGAGAAAAATGCAAAGGTACAAGACAGCTTTTCCTTGCCAATATCTCTCTTTTGCAAAGAGCTACGCATTGGAAAATTCAGGGCTATGTCGTGTAGATGATGGCCTAACAGGAGGCTTTAAAATTTTTATTCTAGTGTCCTTCGTTTGGGAGAAAAATGCAAAGGTACAAGACAGCTTTTCCTTGCCAATATCTCTCTTTTGCAAAGAGCTGCGCATTGGAAAATTCAGGGCTATGTCGTGTAGATGATGGCCTAACAGGAGGCTTTAAAATTTTCTTTTTAGTGACCTTCGTTTGGGAGAAAAATGCAAAGGTACAAGACAGCTTTTCCTTGCCAATATCTCTCTTTTGCAAAGAGCTGCGCATTGGAAAATTCAGGGCTATGTCGTGTAGATGATGGCCTAACAGGAGGCTTTAAAATTTTCTTTCTAGTGACCTTCGTTTGGGAGAAAAATGCAAAGGTACAAGACAGCTTTTCCTTGCCAATATCTCTCTTTTGCAAAGAGCTGCGCATTGGAAAATTCAGGGCTATGTCGTGTAGATGATGGCCTAACAGGAGGCTTTAAAATTTTCTTTCTAGTGTCCTTCGTTTGGGAGAAAAATGCAATGGTACAAGACAGCTTTTCCTTGCCAATATCTCTCTTTTGCAAAGAGCTACGCATTGGAAAATTCAGGGCTATGTCGTGTAGATGATGGCCTAACAGGAGGCTTTAAAATTTTAATTCTAGTGTCCTTCGTTTGGGAGAAAAATGCAATGGTACAAGACAGCTTTTCCTTGCCAATATCTCTCTTTTGCAAAGAGCTACGCATTGGAAAATTCAGGGCTATGTCGTGTAGATGATGGCCTAACAGGAGGCTTTAAAATTTTAATTCTAGTGTCCTTCGTTTGGGAGAAAAATGCAAAGGTACAAGACAGATTTTCCTTGCCAATATCTCTCTTTTGCAAAGAGCTGCGCATTGGAAAATTCAGGGCTATATCGTGTAGATGATGGCCTAACAGGAGGCTTTAAAATTTTCTTTCTAGTGTCCTTCGTTTGGGAGAAAAATGCAATGGTACAAGACAGCTTTTCCTTGCCAATATCTCTCTTTTGCAAAGAGCTACGCATTGGAAAATTCAGGGCTATGTCGTGTAGATGATAGCCTAACAGGAGGCTTTAAAATTTTCTTTCTAGTGTCCTTCGTTTGGGAGAAAAATGCAATGGTACAAGACAGCTTTTCCTTGCCAATATCTCTCTTTTGCAAAGAGCTACGCATTGGAAAATTCAGGGCTATGTCGTGTAGATGATGGCCTAACAGGAGGCTTTAAAATTTTAATTCTAGTGTCCTTCGTTTGGGAGAAAAATGCAAAGGTACAAGACAGCTTTTCCTTGCCAATATCTCTCTTTTGCAAAGAGCTACGCATTGGAAAATTCAGGGCTATGTCGTGTAGATGATGGCCTAACAGGAGGCTTTAAAATTTTCTTTCTAGTGACCTTCGTTTGGGAGAAAAATGCAAAGGTACAAGACAGCTTTTCCTTGCCAATATCTCTCTTTTGCAAAGAGCTGCGCATTGGAAAATTTAGGGCTATGTCGTGTAGATGATGGCCTAACAGGAGGCTTTAAAATTTTCTTTCTAGTGTCCTTCGTTTGGGAGAAAAATGCAATGGTACAAGAAAGCTTTTCCTTGCCAATATCTCTCTTTTGCAAAGAGCTGCGCATTGGAAAATTCAGGGCTATGTCGTGTAGATGATGGCCTAACAGGAGGCTTTAAAATTTTCTTTCTAGTGTCCTTCGTTTGGGAGAAAAATGCAAAGGTACAAGACAGCTTTTCCTTGCCAATATCTCTCTTTTGTAAAGAGCTACGCATTGGAAAATTCAGGACTATGTCGTGTAGATGATGGCCTAACAGGAGGCTTTAAAATTTTCTTTCTAGTGACCTTCGTTTGGGAGAAAAATGCAAAGGTACCTGACAGCTTTTCCTTGCCAATATCTCTCTTTTGCAAAGAGCTGCGCATTGGAAAATTCAGGGCTATGTCGTGTAGATGATGGCATAACAGGAGGCTTTAAAATTTTAATTCTAGTGTCCTTCGTTTGGAAGAAAAATGCAATGGTACAAGACAGCTTTTCCTTGCCAATATCTCTCTTTTGCAAAGAGCTGCGCATTGGAAAATTCAGGGCAATTTCGTGTAGATGATGGCCTAACAGGAGGCTTTAAAATTTTCTTTCTAGTGTCCTTCGTTTGGGAGAAAAATGCAAAGGTACAAGACAGCTTTTCCTTGCCAATATCTCTCTTTTGCAAAGAGCTGCGCATTGGAAAATTCAGGGCTATGTCGTGTAGATGATGGCCTAACAGGAGGCTTTAAAATTTTCTTTCTAGTGTCCTTCGTTTGGGAGAAAAATGCAATGGTACAAGACAGCTTTTCCTTGCCAATATCTCTCTTTTGCAAAGAGCTATGCATTGGAAAATTCAGGGCTATGTCGTGTAGATGATGGCCTAACAGGAGGCTTTAAAATTTTAATTCTAGTGTCCTTCGTTTGGGAGAAAAATGCAAAGGTACAAGACAGCTTTTCCTTGCCAATATCTCTCTTTTGCAAAGAGCTGCGCATTGGAAAATTCAGGGCTATATCGTGTAGATGATGGCCTAACAGAAGGCTTTAAAATTTTCTTTCTAGTGTCCTTCGTTTGGGAGAAAAATGCAATGGTACAAGACAGCTTTTCCTTGCCAATATCTCTCTTTTGCAAAGAGCTGCGCATTGGAAAATTCAGGGCTATGTCGTGTAGATGATGGCCTAACAGGAGGCTTTAACATTTTCTTTCTAGTGTCCTTCGTTTGGGAGAAAAATGCAATGGTACAAGACAGCTTTTCCTTGCCAATATCTCTCTTTTGCAAAGAGCTACGCATTGGAAAATTCAGGGCTATGTCGTGTAGATGATGGCCTAACAGGAGGCTTTAAAATTTTCTTTCTAGTGACCTTCGTTTGGGAGAAAAATGCAAAGGTACAAGACAGCTTTTCCTTGCCAATATCTCTCTTTTGCAAAGAGCTGCGCATTGGAAAATTCAGGGCTATGTCGTGTAGATGATGGCCTAACAGGAGGCTTTAAAATTTTCTTTCTAGTGTCCTTCGTTTGGGAGAAAAATGCAATGGTACAAGACAGCTTTTCCTTGCCAATATCTCTCTTTTGCAAAGAGCTGCGCATTGGAAAATTCAGGGCTATGTCGTGTAGAAGATGGCATAACAGGAGGCTTTAAAATTTTAATTCTAGTGTCCTTCGTTTGGGAGAAAAATGCAAAGGTACAAGACAGCTTTTCCTTGCCAATATCTCTCTTTTCCAAAGAGCTACGCATTGGAAAATTCAGGGCTATGTCGTGTAGATGATGGCCTAACAGGAGGCTTTAAAATTTTCTTTCTAGTGACCTTCGTTTGGGAGAAAAATGCAAAGGTACAAGGCAGCTTTTCCTTGCCAATATCTCTCTTTTGCAAAGAGCTACGCATTGGAAAATTTAGGGCTATGTCGTGTAGATGATGGCCTAACAGGAGGCTTTAAAATTTTCTTTCTAGTGTCCTTCGTTTGGGAGAAAAATGCAATGGTACAAGAAAGCTTTTCCTTGCCAATATCTCTCTTTTGCAAAGAGCTGCGCATTGGAAAATTCAGGGCTATGTCGTGTAGATGATGGCCTAACAGGAGGCTTTAAAATTTTCTTTCTAGTGTCCTTCGTTTGGGAGAAAAATGCAAAGGTACAAGACAGTTTTTCCTTGCCAATATCTCTCTTTTGTAAAGAGCTACGCATTGGAAAATTCAGGACTATGTCGTGTAGATGATGGCCTAACAGGAGGCTTTAAAATTTTCTTTCTAGTGACCTTTGTTTGGGAGAAAAATGCAAAGGTACCTGACAGCTTTTCCTTGCCAATATCTCTCTTTTGCAAAGAGCTGCGCATTGGAAAATTCAGGGCTATGTCGTGTAGATGATGGCATAACAGGAGGCTTTAAAATTTTAATTCTAGTGTCCTTCGTTTGGGAGAAAAATGCAAAGGTACAAGACAGCTTTTCCTTGCCAATATCTCTCTTTTGCAAAGAGCTACGCATTGGAAAATTCAGGGCTATGTCGTGTAGATGATGGCCTAACAGGAGGCTTTAAAATTTTCTTTCTAGTGTCCTTCGTTTGGGAGAAAAATGCAAAGGTACAAGACAGCTTTTCCTTGCCAATATCTCTCTTTTGCAAAGAGCTACGCATTGGAAAATTCAGGGCTATGTCGTGTAGATGATGGCCTAACAGGAGGCTTTAAAATTTTCTTTCTAGTGACCTTCGTTTGGGAGAAAAATGCAAAGGTACAAGACAGCTTTTCCTTGCCAATATCTCTCTTTTGCAAAGAGCTACGCATTGGAAAATTCAGGGCTATGTCGTGTAGATGATGGCCTAACAGGAGGCTTTAAAATTTTCTTTCTAGTGACCTTCGTTTGGGAGAAAAATGCAAAGGTACAAGACAGCTTTTCCTTGCCAATATCTCTCTTTTGCAAAGAGCTGCGCATTGGAAAATTCAGGGCTATGTCGTGTAGATGATGGCCTAACAGGAGGCTTTAAAATTTTCTTTCTAGTGACCTTCGTTTGGGAGAAAAATGCAAAGGTACCTGACAGCTTTTCCTTGCCAATATCTCTCTTTTTCAAAGAGCTGCGCATTGGAAAATTCAGGGCTATGTCGTGTAGATGATGGCCTAACAGGAGGCTTTAAAATTTTAATTCTAGTGTCCTTCGTTTGGGAGAAAAATGCAAAGGTACAAGACAGCTTTTCCTTGCCAATATCTCTCTTTTGCAAAGAGCTACGCATTGGAAAATTCAGGGCTATGTCGTGTAGATGATGGCCTAACAGGAGGCTTTAAAATTTTAATTCTAGTGTCCTTCCTTTGGGAGAAAAATGCAAAGGTACAAGACAGCTTTTCCTTGCCAATATCTCTCTTTTGCAAAGAGCTGCGCATTGGAAAATTCAGGGCTATGTCGTGTAGATGATGGCCTAACAGGAGGCTTTAAAATTTTCTTTCTAGTGTCCTTCGTTTGGGAGAAAAATGCAATGGTACAAGACAGCTATTCCTTGCCAATATCTCTCTTTTGCAAAGAGCTACGCATTGGAAAATTCAGGGCTATGTCGTGTAGATGATGGCCTAACAGGAGGCTTTAAAATTTTCTTTCTAGTGACCTTCGTTTGGGAGAAAAATGCAAAGGTACAAGACAGCTTTTCCTTGCCAATATCTCTCTTTTGCAAAGAGCTGCGCATTGGAAAATTCAGGGCTATGTCGTGTAGATGATGGCCTAACAGGAGTCTTTACAATTTTCTTTCTAGTGTCCTTCGTTTGGGAGAAAAATGCAATGGTACAAGACAGCTTTTCCTTGCCAATATCTCTCTTTTGCAAAGAGCTGCGCATTGGAAAATTCAGGGCTATGTCGTGTAGATGATGGCCTAACAGGAGGCTTTAAAATTTTCTTTCTAGTGTCCTTCGTTTGGGAGAAAAATGCAATGGTACAAGACAGCTTTTCCTTGCCAATATCTCTCTTTTGCAAAGAGCTGCGCATTGGAAAATTCAGGGCAATTTCGTGTAGATGATGGCCTAACAGGAGGCTTTAAAATTTTCTTTCTAGTGTCCTTCGTTTGGGAGAAAAATGCAAAGGTACAAGACAGCTTTTCCTTGCCAATATCTCTCTTTTGCAAAGAGCTGCGCATTGGAAAATTCAGGGCTATGTCGTGTAGATGATGGCCTAACAGGAGGCTTTAACATTTTCTTTCTAGTGTCCTTCGTTTGGGAGAAAAATGCAATGGTACAAGACAGCTTTTCCTTGCCAATATCTCTCTTTTGCAAAGAGCTATGCATTGGAAAATTCAGGGCTATGTCGTGTAGATGATGGCCTAACAGGAGGCTTTAAAATTTTAATTCTAGTGTCCTTCGTTTGGGAGAAAAATGCAAAGGTACAAGACAGCTTTTCCTTGCCAATATCTCTCTTTTGCAAAGAGCTGCGCATTGGAAAATTCAGGGCTATATCGTGTAGATGATGGCCTAACAGGAGGCTTTAAAATTTTCTTTCTAGTGTCCTTCGTTTGGGAGAAAAATGCAATGGTACAAGACAGCTTTTCCTTGCCAATATCTCTCTTTTGCAAAGAGCTACGCATTGGAAAATTCAGGGCTATGTCGTGTAGATGATGGCCTAACAGGAGGCTTTAAAATGTTCTTTCTAGTGTCCTTCGTTTGGGAGAAAAATGCAATGGTACAAGACAGCTTTTCCTTGCCAATATCTCTCTTTTACAAAGAGCTGCGCATTGGAAAATTCAGGGCTATGTCGTGTAGATGATGGCCTAACAGGAGGCTTTAAAATTTTCTTTCTAGTGTCCTTCGTTTGGGAGAAAAATGCAATGGTACAAGACAGCTTTTCCTTGCCAATATCTCTCTTTTGCAAAGAGCTACGCATTGGAAAATTCAGGGCTATGTCGTGTAGATGATGGCCTAACAGGAGGCTTTAACATTTTCTTTCTAGCGACCTTCGTTTGGGAGAAAAATGCAAAGGTACAAGACAGCTTTTCCTTGCCAATATCTCTCTTTTGCAAAGAGCTGCGCATTGGAAAATTCAGGGCTATGTCGTGTAGATGATGGCCTAACAGGAGGCTTTAAAATTTTCTTTCTAGTGTCCTTCGTTTGGGAGAAAAATGCAATGGTACAAGACAGCTTTTCCTTGCCAATATCTCTCTTTTGCAAAGAGCTGCGCATTGGAAAATTCAGGGCTATGTCGTGTAGATGATGGCCTAACAGGAGGCTTTAAAATTTTCTTTCTAGTGTCCTTCGTTTGGGAGAAAAATGCAATGGTACAAGACAGCTTTTCCTTGCCAATATCTCTCTTTTGCAAAGAGCTGCGCATTGGAAAATTCAGGGCAATTTCGTGTAGATGATGGCCTAACAGGAGGCTTTAAAATGTTCTTTCTAGTGTCCTTCGTTTTGGAGAAAAATGCAAAGGTACAAGACAGCTTTTCCTTGCCAATATCTCTCTTTTGCAAAGAGCTGCGCATTGGAAAATTCAGGGCTATGTCGTGTAGATGATGGCCTAACAGGAGGCTTTAAAATTTTCTTTCTAGTGTCCTTCGTTTGGGAGAAAAATGCAATGGTACAAGACAGCTTTTCCTTGCCAATATCTCTCTTTTGCAAAGAGCTATGCATTGGAAAATTCAGGGCTATGTCGTGTAGATGATGGCCTAACAGGAGGCTTTAAAATTTTAATTCTAGTGTCCTTCGTTTGGGAGAAAAATGCAAAGGTACAAGACAGCTTTTCCTTGCCAATATCTCTCTTTTGCAAAGAGCTGCGCATTGGAAAATTCAGGGCTATATCGTGTAGATGATGGCCTAACAGGAGGCTTTAAAATTTTCTTTCTAGTGTCCTTCGTTTGGGAGAAAAATGCAATGGTACAAGACAGCTTTTCCTTGCCAATATCTCTCTTTTGCAAAGAGCTACGCATTGGAAAATTCAGGGCTATGTCGTGTAGATGATGGCCTAACAGGAGGCTTTAAAATTTTCTTTCTAGTGTCCTTCGTTTGGGAGAAAAATGCAATGGTACAAGACAGCTTTTCCTTGCCAATATCTCTCTTTTGCAAAGAGCTGCGCATTGGAAAATTCAGGGCTATGTCGTGTAGATGATGGCCTAACAGGAGGCTTTAAAATTTTCTTTCTAGTGTCCTTCGTTTGGGAGAAAAATGCAATGGTACAAGACAGCTTTTCCTTGCCAATATCTCTCTTTTGCAAAGAGCTACGCATTGGAAAATTCAGGGCTATGTCGTGTAGATGATGGCCTAACAGGAGGCTTTAAAATTTTCTTTCTAGTGACCTTCGTTTGGGAGAAAAATGCAAAGGTACAAGACAGCTTTTCCTTGCCAATATCTCTCTTTTGCAAAGAGCTGCGCATTGGAAAATTCAGGGCTATGTCGTGTAGATGATGGCCTAACAGGAGGCTTTAAAATTTTCTTTCTAGTGTCCTTCGTTTGGGAGAAAAATGCAAAGGTACAAGACAGCTTTTCCTTGCCAATATCTCTCTTTTGCAAAGAGCTGCGCATTGGAAAATTTAGGGCTATGTCGTGTAGATGATGGCCTAACAGGAGGCTTTAAAATTTTCTTTCTAGTGTCCTTCGTTTGGGAGAAAAATGCAATGGTACAAGAAAGCTTTTCCTTGCCAATATCTCTCTTTTGCAAAGAGCTGCGCATTGGAAAATTCAGGGCTATGTCGTGTAGATGATGGCCTAACAGGAGGCTTTAAAATTTTCTTTCTAGTGTCCTTCGTTTGGGAGAAAAATGCAAAGGTACAAGACAGCTTTTCCTTGCCAATATCTCTCTTTTGCAAAGAGCTGCGCATTGGAAAATTTAGGGCTATGTCGTGTAGATGATGGCCTAACAGGAGGCTTTAAAATTTTCTTTCTAGTGTCCTTCGTTTGGGAGAAAAATGCAATGGTACAAGACAGCTTTTCCTTGCCAATATCTCTCTTTTGCAAAGAGCTGCGCATTGGAAAATTCAGGGCTATGTCGTGTAGAAGATGGCATAACAGGAGGCTTTAAAATTTTAATTCTAGTGTCCTTCGTTTGGGAGAAAAATGCAAAGGTACAAGACAGCTTTTCCTTGCCAATATCTTTCTTTTGGAAAGAGCTACGCATTGGAAAATTCAGGGCTATGTCGTGTAGATGATGGCCTAACAGGAGGCTTTAAAATTTTCTTTCTAGTGACCTTCGTTTGGGAGAAAAATGCAAAGGTACAAGACAGCTTTTCCTTGCCAATATCTCTCTTTTGCAAAGAGCTGCGCATTGGAAAATTTAGGGCTATGTCGTGTAGATGATGGCCTAACAGGAGGCTTTAAAATTTTCTTTCTAGTGTCCTTCGTTTGGGAGAAAAATGCAATGGTACAAGAAAGCTTTTCCTTGCCAATATCTCTCTTTTGCAAAGAGCTGCGCATTGGAAAATTCAGGGCTATGTCGTGTAGATGATGGCCTAACAGGAGGCTTTAAAATTTTCTTTCTAGTGTCCTTCGTTTGGGAGAAAAATGCAAAGGTACAAGACAGCTTTTCCTTGCCAATATCTCTCTTTTGTAAAGAGCTACGCATTGGAAAATTCAGGACTATGTCGTGTAGATGATGGCCTAACAAGAGGCTTTAAAATTTTCTTTCTAGTGACCTTCGTTTGGGAGAAAAATGCAAAGGTACCTGACAGCTTTTCCTTGCCAATATCTCTCTTTTGCAAAGAGCTGCGCATTGGAAAATTCAGGGCTATGTCGTGTAGATGATGGCATAACAGGAGGCTTTAAAATTTTAATTCTAGTGTCCTTCGTTTGGGAGAAAAATGCAAAGGTACAAGACAGCTTTTCCTTGCCAATATCTCTCTTTTGCAAAGAGCTGCGCATTGGAAAATTCAGGGCTATGTCGTGTAGATGATGGCCTAACAGGAGGCTTTCAAATTTTCTTTCTAGTGTCCTTCGTTTGGGAGAAAAATGCAAAGGTACAAGACAGCTTTTCCTTGCCAATATCTCTCTTTTGCAAAGAGCTACGCATTGGAAAATTCAGGGCTATGTCGTGTAGATGATGGCCTAACAGGAGGCTTTAAAATTTTCTTTCTAGTGACCTTCGTTTGGGAGAAAAATGCAAAGGTACAAGACAGCTTTTCCTTGCCAATATCTCTCTTTTGCAAAGAGCTGCGCATTGGAAAATTCAGGGCTATGTCGTGTAGATGATGGCCTAACAGGAGGCTTTAAAATTTTCTTTCTAGTGTCCTTCGTTTGGGAGAAAAATGCAATGGTACAAGACAGCTTTTCCTTGCCAATATCTCTCTTTTGCAAAGAGCTACGCATTGGAAAATTCAGGGCTTTGTCGTGTAGATGATGGCCTAACAGGAGGCTTTAAAATTTTCTTTCTAGTGACCTTCGTTTGGGAGAAAAATGCAAAGGTACAAGACAGCTTTTCCTTGCCAATATCTCTCTTTTGCAAAGAGCTGCGCATTGGAAAATTCAGGGCTATGTCGTGTAGATGATAACCTAACAGGAGGCTTTAAAATTTTCTTTCTAGTGACCTTCGTTTGGGAGAAAAATGCAAAGGTACAAGACAGCTTATCCTTGCCAATATCTCTCTTTTGCAAAGAGCTGCGCATTGGAAAATTCAGGGCTATGTCGTGTAGATGATGGCCTAACAGGAGGCTTTAAAATTTTCTTTCTAGTGTCCTTCGTTTGGGAGAAAAATGCAATGGTACAAGACAGCTTTTCCTTGCCAATATCTCTCTTTTGCAAAGAGCTGCGCATTGGAAAATTCAGGGCTATTTCGTGTAGATGATGGCCTAACAGGAGGCTTTAAAATTTTCTTTCTAGTGTCCTTCGTTTGGGAGAAAAATGCAAAGGTACAAGACAGCTTTTCCTTGCCAATATCTCTCTTTTGCAAAGAGCTACGCATTGGAAAATTCAGGGCTATGTCGTGTAGATGATGGCCTAACAGGAGGCTTTAAAATTTTAATTCTAGTGTCCTTCGTTTGGGAGAAAAATGCAAAGGTACAAGATAGCTTTTCCTTGCCAATATCTCTCTTTTACAAAGAGCTACGCATTGGAAAATTCAGGGCTATGTCGTGTAGATGATGGCCTAACAGGAGGCTTTAAAATTTTCTTTCTAGTGTCCTTCGTTTGGGAGAAAAATGCAATGGTACAAGACAGCTTTTCCTTGCCAATATCTCTCTTTTGCAAAGAGCTACGCATTGGAAAATTCAGGGCTATGTCGTGTAGATGATGGCCTAACAGGAGGCTTTAAAATTTTAATTCTAGTGTCCTTCGTTTGGGAGAAAAATGCAAAGGTACAAGATAGCTTTTCCTTGCCAATATCTCTCTTTTACAAAGAGCTACGCATTGGAAAATTCAGGGCTATGTCGTGTAGATGATGGCCTAACAGGAGGCTTTAAAATTTTCTTTCTAGTGTCCTTCGTTTGGGAGAAAAATGCAATGGTACAAGACAGCTTTTCCTTGCCAATATCTCTCTTTTGCAAAGAGCTACGCATTGGAAAATTCAGGGCTATGTCGTGTAGATGATGGCCTAACAGGAGGCTTTAAAATTTTCTTTCTAGTGTCCTTCGTTTTGGAGAAAAATGCAAAGGTACAAGACAGCTTTTCCTTGCCAATATCTCTCTTTTGCAAAGAGCTGCGCATTGGAAAATTCAGGGCTATGTCGTGTAGATGATGGCCTAACAGGAGGCTTTAAAATTTTCTTTCTAGTGTCCTTCGTTTGGGAGAAAAATGCAATGGTACAAGACAGCTTTTCCTTGCCAATATCTCTCTTTTGCAAAGAGCTATGCATTGGAAAATTCAGGGCTATGTCGTGTAGATGATGGCCTAACAGGAGGCTTTAAAATTTTAATTCTAGTGTCCTTCGTTTGGGAGAAAAATGCAAAGGTACAAGACAGCTTTTCCTTGCCAATATCTCTCTTTTGCAAAGAGCTGCGCATTGGAAAATTCAGGGCTATATCGTGTAGATGATGGCCTAACAGGAGGCTTTAAAATTTTCTTTCTAGTGTCCTTCGTTTGGGAGAAAAATGCAATGGTACAAGACAGCTTTTCCTTGCCAATATCTCTCTTTTGCAAAGAGCTACGCATTGGAAAATTCAGGGCTATGTCGTGTAGATGATGGCCTAACAGGAGGCTTTAAAATTTTCTTTCTAGTGTCCTTCGTTTGGGAGAAAAATGCAATGGTACAAGACAGCTTTTCCTTGCCAATATCTCTCTTTTGCAAAGAGCTGCGCATTGGAAAATTCAGGGCTATGTCGTGTAGATGATGGCCTAACAGGAGGCTTTAAAATTTTCTTTCTAGTGTCCTTCGTTTGGGAGAAAAATGCAATGGTACAAGACAGCTTTTCCTTGCCAATATCTCTCTTTTGCAAAGAGCTACGCATTGGAAAATTCAGGGCTATGTCGTGTAGATGATGGCCTAACAGGAGGCTTTAAAATTTTCTTTCTAGTGACCTTCGTTTGGGAGAAAAATGCAAAGGTACAAGACAGCTTTTCCTTGCCAATATCTCTCTTTTGCAAAGAGCTGCGCATTGGAAAATTCAGGGCTATGTCGTGTAGATGATGGCCTAACAGGAGGCTTTAAAATTTTCTTTCTAGTGTCCTTCGTTTGGGAGAAAAATGCAAAGGTACAAGACAGCTTTTCCTTGCCAATATCTCTCTTTTGCAAAGAGCTGCGCATTGGAAAATTTAGGGCTATGTCGTGTAGATGATGGCCTAACAGGAGGCTTTAAAATTTTCTTTCTAGTGTCCTTCGTTTGGGAGAAAAATGCAATGGTACAAGAAAGCTTTTCCTTGCCAATATCTCTCTTTTGCAAAGAGCTGCGCATTGGAAAATTCAGGGCTATGTCGTGTAGATGATGGCCTAACAGGAGGCTTTAAAATTTTCTTTCTAGTGTCCTTCGTTTGGGAGAAAAATGCAAAGGTACAAGACAGCTTTTCCTTGCCAATATCTCTCTTTTGCAAAGAGCTGCGCATTGGAAAATTTAGGGCTATGTCGTGTAGATGATGGCCTAACAGGAGGCTTTAAAATTTTCTTTCTAGTGTCCTTCGTTTGGGAGAAAAATGCAATGGTACAAGACAGCTTTTCCTTGCCAATATCTCTCTTTTGCAAAGAGCTGCGCATTGGAAAATTCAGGGCTATGTCGTGTAGAAGATGGCATAACAGGAGGCTTTAAAATTTTAATTCTAGTGTCCTTCGTTTGGGAGAAAAATGCAAAGGTACAAGACAGCTTTTCCTTGCCAATATCTTTCTTTTGGAAAGAGCTACGCATTGGAAAATTCAGGGCTATGTCGTGTAGATGATGGCCTAACAGGAGGCTTTAAAATTTTCTTTCTAGTGACCTTCGTTTGGGAGAAAAATGCAAAGGTACAAGACAGCTTTTCCTTGCCAATATCTCTCTTTTGTAAAGAGCTACGCATTGGAAAATTCAGGACTATGTCGTGTAGATGATGGCCTAACAAGAGGCTTTAAAATTTTCTTTCTAGTGACCTTCGTTTGGGAGAAAAATGCAAAGGTACCTGACAGCTTTTCCTTGCCAATATCTCTCTTTTGCAAAGAGCTGCGCATTGGAAAATTCAGGGCTATGTCGTGTAGATGATGGCATAACAGGAGGCTTTAAAATTTTAATTCTAGTGTCCTTCGTTTGGGAGAAAAATGCAAAGGTACAAGACAGCTTTTCCTTGCCAATATCTCTCTTTTGCAAAGAGCTGCGCATTGGAAAATTCAGGGCTATGTCGTGTAGATGATGGCCTAACAGGAGGCTTTCAAATTTTCTTTCTAGTGTCCTTCGTTTGGGAGAAAAATGCAAAGGTACAAGACAGCTTTTCCTTGCCAATATCTCTCTTTTGCAAAGAGCTACGCATTGGAAAATTCAGGGCTATGTCGTGTAGATGATGGCCTAACAGGAGGCTTTAAAATTTTCTTTCTAGTGACCTTCGTTTGGGAGAAAAATGCAAAGGTACAAGACAGCTTTTCCTTGCCAATATCTCTCTTTTGCAAAGAGCTGCGCATTGGAAAATTCAGGGCTATGTCGTGTAGATGATGGCCTAACAGGAGGCTTTAAAATTTTCTTTCTAGTGTCCTTCGTTTGGGAGAAAAATGCAATGGTACAAGACAGCTTTTCCTTGCCAATATCTCTCTTTTGCAAAGAGCTACGCATTGGAAAATTCAGGGCTTTGTCGTGTAGATGATGGCCTAACAGGAGGCTTTAAAATTTTCTTTCTAGTGACCTTCGTTTGGGAGAAAAATGCAAAGGTACAAGACAGCTTTTCCTTGCCAATATCTCTCTTTTGCAAAGAGCTGCGCATTGGAAAATTCAGGGCTATGTCGTGTAGATGATAACCTAACAGGAGGCTTTAAAATTTTCTTTCTAGTGACCTTCGTTTGGGAGAAAAATGCAAAGGTACAAGACAGCTTATCCTTGCCAATATCTCTCTTTTGCAAAGAGCTGCGCATTGGAAAATTCAGGGCTATGTCGTGTAGATGATGGCCTAACAGGAGGCTTTAAAATTTTCTTTCTAGTGTCCTTCGTTTGGGAGAAAAATGCAAAGGTACAAGACAGCTTTTCCTTGCCAATAGCTCTCTTTTGCAAAGAGCTACGCATTGGAAAATTCAGGGCTATGTCGTGTAGATGATGGCCTAACAGGAGGCTTTAAAATTTTCTTTCTAGTGTCCTTCGTTTGGGAGAAAAATGCAATGGTACAAGACAGCTTTTCCTTGCCAATATCTCTCTTTTGCAAAGAGCTGCGCATTGGAAAATTCAGGGCAATTTCGTGTAGATGATGGCCTAACAGGAGGCTTTAAAATGTTCTTTCTAGTGTCCTTCGTTTTGGAGAAAAATGCAAAGGTACAAGACAGCTTTTCCTTGCCAATATCTCTCTTTTGCAAAGAGCTGCGCATTGGAAAATTCAGGGCTATGTCGTGTAGATGATGGCCTAACAGGAGGCTTTAAAATTTTCTTTCTAGTGTCCTTCGTTTGGGAGAAAAATGCAATGGTACAAGACAGCTTTTCCTTGCCAATATCTCTCTTTTGCAAAGAGCTATGCATTGGAAAATTCAGGGCTATGTCGTGTAGATGATGGCCTAACAGGAGGCTTTAAAATTTTAATTCTAGTGTCCTTCGTTTGGGAGAAAAATGCAAAGGTACAAGACAGCTTTTCCTTGCCAATATCTCTCTTTTGCAAAGAGCTGCGCATTGGAAAATTCAGGGCTATATCGTGTAGATGATGGCCTAACAGGAGGCTTTAAAATTTTCTTTCTAGTGTCCTTCGTTTGGGAGAAAAATGCAATGGTACAAGACAGCTTTTCCTTGCCAATATCTCTCTTTTGCAAAGAGCTACGCATTGGAAAATTCAGGGCTATGTCGTGTAGATGATGGCCTAACAGGAGGCTTTAAAATTTTCTTTCTAGTGTCCTTCGTTTGGGAGAAAAATGCAATGGTACAAGACAGCTTTTCCTTGCCAATATCTCTCTTTTGCAAAGAGCTGCGCATTGGAAAATTCAGGGCTATGTCGTGTAGATGATGGCCTAACAGGAGGCTTTAAAATTTTCTTTCTAGTGTCCTTCGTTTGGGAGAAAAATGCAATGGTACAAGACAGCTTTTCCTTGCCAATATCTCTCTTTTGCAAAGAGCTACGCATTGGAAAATTCAGGGCTATGTCGTGTAGATGATGGCCTAACAGGAGGCTTTAAAATTTTCTTTCTAGTGACCTTCGTTTGGGAGAAAAATGCAAAGGTACAAGACAGCTTTTCCTTGCCAATATCTCTCTTTTGCAAAGAGCTGCGCATTGGAAAATTCAGGGCTATGTCGTGTAGATGATGGCCTAACAGGAGGCTTTAAAATTTTCTTTCTAGTGTCCTTCGTTTGGGAGAAAAATGCAAAGGTACAAGACAGCTTTTCCTTGCCAATATCTCTCTTTTGCAAAGAGCTGCGCATTGGAAAATTTAGGGCTATGTCGTGTAGATGATGGCCTAACAGGAGGCTTTAAAATTTTCTTTCTAGTGTCCTTCGTTTGGGAGAAAAATGCAATGGTACAAGAAAGCTTTTCCTTGCCAATATCTCTCTTTTGCAAAGAGCTGCGCATTGGAAAATTCAGGGCTATGTCGTGTAGATGATGGCCTAACAGGAGGCTTTAAAATTTTCTTTCTAGTGTCCTTCGTTTGGGAGAAAAATGCAAAGGTACAAGACAGCTTTTCCTTGCCAATATCTCTCTTTTGCAAAGAGCTGCGCATTGGAAAATTTAGGGCTATGTCGTGTAGATGATGGCCTAACAGGAGGCTTTAAAATTTTCTTTCTAGTGTCCTTCGTTTGGGAGAAAAATGCAATGGTACAAGACAGCTTTTCCTTGCCAATATCTCTCTTTTGCAAAGAGCTGCGCATTGGAAAATTCAGGGCTATGTCGTGTAGAAGATGGCATAACAGGAGGCTTTAAAATTTTAATTCTAGTGTCCTTCGTTTGGGAGAAAAATGCAAAGGTACAAGACAGCTTTTCCTTGCCAATATCTTTCTTTTGGAAAGAGCTACGCATTGGAAAATTCAGGGCTATGTCGTGTAGATGATGGCCTAACAGGAGGCTTTAAAATTTTCTTTCTAGTGACCTTCGTTTGGGAGAAAAATGCAAAGGTACAAGACAGCTTTTCCTTGCCAATATCTCTCTTTTGCAAAGAGCTGCGCATTGGAAAATTTAGGGCTATGTCGTGTAGATGATGGCCTAACAGGAGGCTTTAAAATTTTCTTTCTAGTGTCCTTCGTTTGGGAGAAAAATGCAATGGTACAAGAAAGCTTTTCCTTGCCAATATCTCTCTTTTGCAAAGAGCTGCGCATTGGAAAATTCAGGGCTATGTCGTGTAGATGATGGCCTAACAGGAGGCTTTAAAATTTTCTTTCTAGTGTCCTTCGTTTGGGAGAAAAATGCAAAGGTACAAGACAGCTTTTCCTTGCCAATATCTCTCTTTTGTAAAGAGCTACGCATTGGAAAATTCAGGACTATGTCGTGTAGATGATGGCCTAACAAGAGGCTTTAAAATTTTCTTTCTAGTGACCTTCGTTTGGGAGAAAAATGCAAAGGTACCTGACAGCTTTTCCTTGCCAATATCTCTCTTTTGCAAAGAGCTGCGCATTGGAAAATTCAGGGCTATGTCGTGTAGATGATGGCATAACAGGAGGCTTTAAAATTTTAATTCTAGTGTCCTTCGTTTGGGAGAAAAATGCAAAGGTACAAGACAGCTTTTCCTTGCCAATATCTCTCTTTTGCAAAGAGCTGCGCATTGGAAAATTCAGGGCTATGTCGTGTAGATGATGGCCTAACAGGAGGCTTTCAAATTTTCTTTCTAGTGTCCTTCGTTTGGGAGAAAAATGCAAAGGTACAAGACAGCTTTTCCTTGCCAATATCTCTCTTTTGCAAAGAGCTACGCATTGGAAAATTCAGGGCTATGTCGTGTAGATGATGGCCTAACAGGAGGCTTTAAAATTTTCTTTCTAGTGACCTTCGTTTGGGAGAAAAATGCAAAGGTACAAGACAGCTTTTCCTTGCCAATATCTCTCTTTTGCAAAGAGCTGCGCATTGGAAAATTCAGGGCTATGTCGTGTAGATGATGGCCTAACAGGAGGCTTTAAAATTTTCTTTCTAGTGTCCTTCGTTTGGGAGAAAAATGCAATGGTACAAGACAGCTTTTCCTTGCCAATATCTCTCTTTTGCAAAGAGCTACGCATTGGAAAATTCAGGGCTTTGTCGTGTAGATGATGGCCTAACAGGAGGCTTTAAAATTTTCTTTCTAGTGACCTTCGTTTGGGAGAAAAATGCAAAGGTACAAGACAGCTTTTCCTTGCCAATATCTCTCTTTTGCAAAGAGCTGCGCATTGGAAAATTCAGGGCTATGTCGTGTAGATGATAACCTAACAGGAGGCTTTAAAATTTTCTTTCTAGTGACCTTCGTTTGGGAGAAAAATGCAAAGGTACAAGACAGCTTATCCTTGCCAATATCTCTCTTTTGCAAAGAGCTGCGCATTGGAAAATTCAGGGCTATGTCGTGTAGATGATGGCCTAACAGGAGGCTTTAAAATTTTCTTTCTAGTGTCCTTCGTTTGGGAGAAAAATGCAATGGTACAAGACAGCTTTTCCTTGCCAATATCTCTCTTTTGCAAAGAGCTGCGCATTGGAAAATTCAGGGCTATTTCGTGTAGATGATGGCCTAACAGGAGGCTTTAAAATTTTCTTTCTAGTGTCCTTCGTTTGGGAGAAAAATGCAAAGGTACAAGACAGCTTTTCCTTGCCAATATCTCTCTTTTGCAAAGAGCTACGCATTGGAAAATTCAGGGCTATGTCGTGTAGATGATGGCCTAACAGGAGGCTTTAAAATTTTAATTCTAGTGTCCTTCGTTTGGGAGAAAAATGCAAAGGTACAAGATAGCTTTTCCTTGCCAATATCTCTCTTTTACAAAGAGCTACGCATTGGAAAATTCAGGGCTATGTCGTGTAGATGATGGCCTAACAGGAGGCTTTAAAATTTTCTTTCTAGTGTCCTTCGTTTGGGAGAAAAATGCAATGGTACAAGACAGCTTTTCCTTGCCAATATCTCTCTTTTGCAAAGAGCTACGCATTGGAAAATTCAGGGCTATGTCGTGTAGATGATGGCCTAACAGGAGGCTTTAAAATTTTAATTCTAGTGTCCTTCGTTTGGGAGAAAAATGCAAAGGTACAAGATAGCTTTTCCTTGCCAATATCTCTCTTTTACAAAGAGCTACGCATTGGAAAATTCAGGGCTATGTCGTGTAGATGATGGCCTAACAGGAGGCTTTAAAATTTTCTTTCTAGTGTCCTTCGTTTGGGAGAAAAATGCAATGGTACAAGACAGCTTTTCCTTGCCAATATCTCTCTTTTGCAAAGAGCTACGCATTGGAAAATTCAGGGCTATGTCGTGTAGATGATGGCCTAACAGGAGGCTTTAAAATTTTCTTTCTAGTGTCCTTCGTTTTGGAGAAAAATGCAAAGGTACAAGACAGCTTTTCCTTGCCAATATCTCTCTTTTGCAAAGAGCTGCGCATTGGAAAATTCAGGGCTATGTCGTGTAGATGATGGCCTAACAGGAGGCTTTAAAATTTTCTTTCTAGTGTCCTTCGTTTGGGAGAAAAATGCAATGGTACAAGACAGCTTTTCCTTGCCAATATCTCTCTTTTGCAAAGAGCTATGCATTGGAAAATTCAGGGCTATGTCGTGTAGATGATGGCCTAACAGGAGGCTTTAAAATTTTAATTCTAGTGTCCTTCGTTTGGGAGAAAAATGCAAAGGTACAAGACAGCTTTTCCTTGCCAATATCTCTCTTTTGCAAAGAGCTGCGCATTGGAAAATTCAGGGCTATATCGTGTAGATGATGGCCTAACAGGAGGCTTTAAAATTTTCTTTCTAGTGTCCTTCGTTTGGGAGAAAAATGCAATGGTACAAGACAGCTTTTCCTTGCCAATATCTCTCTTTTGCAAAGAGCTACGCATTGGAAAATTCAGGGCTATGTCGTGTAGATGATGGCCTAACAGGAGGCTTTAAAATTTTCTTTCTAGTGTCCTTCGTTTGGGAGAAAAATGCAATGGTACAAGACAGCTTTTCCTTGCCAATATCTCTCTTTTGCAAAGAGCTGCGCATTGGAAAATTCAGGGCTATGTCGTGTAGATGATGGCCTAACAGGAGGCTTTAAAATTTTCTTTCTAGTGTCCTTCGTTTGGGAGAAAAATGCAATGGTACAAGACAGCTTTTCCTTGCCAATATCTCTCTTTTGCAAAGAGCTACGCATTGGAAAATTCAGGGCTATGTCGTGTAGATGATGGCCTAACAGGAGGCTTTAAAATTTTCTTTCTAGTGACCTTCGTTTGGGAGAAAAATGCAAAGGTACAAGACAGCTTTTCCTTGCCAATATCTCTCTTTTGCAAAGAGCTGCGCATTGGAAAATTCAGGGCTATGTCGTGTAGATGATGGCCTAACAGGAGGCTTTAAAATTTTCTTTCTAGTGTCCTTCGTTTGGGAGAAAAATGCAAAGGTACAAGACAGCTTTTCCTTGCCAATATCTCTCTTTTGCAAAGAGCTGCGCATTGGAAAATTTAGGGCTATGTCGTGTAGATGATGGCCTAACAGGAGGCTTTAAAATTTTCTTTCTAGTGTCCTTCGTTTGGGAGAAAAATGCAATGGTACAAGAAAGCTTTTCCTTGCCAATATCTCTCTTTTGCAAAGAGCTGCGCATTGGAAAATTCAGGGCTATGTCGTGTAGATGATGGCCTAACAGGAGGCTTTAAAATTTTCTTTCTAGTGTCCTTCGTTTGGGAGAAAAATGCAAAGGTACAAGACAGCTTTTCCTTGCCAATATCTCTCTTTTGCAAAGAGCTGCGCATTGGAAAATTTAGGGCTATGTCGTGTAGATGATGGCCTAACAGGAGGCTTTAAAATTTTCTTTCTAGTGTCCTTCGTTTGGGAGAAAAATGCAATGGTACAAGACAGCTTTTCCTTGCCAATATCTCTCTTTTGCAAAGAGCTGCGCATTGGAAAATTCAGGGCTATGTCGTGTAGAAGATGGCATAACAGGAGGCTTTAAAATTTTAATTCTAGTGTCCTTCGTTTGGGAGAAAAATGCAAAGGTACAAGACAGCTTTTCCTTGCCAATATCTTTCTTTTGGAAAGAGCTACGCATTGGAAAATTCAGGGCTATGTCGTGTAGATGATGGCCTAACAGGAGGCTTTAAAATTTTCTTTCTAGTGACCTTCGTTTGGGAGAAAAATGCAAAGGTACAAGACAGCTTTTCCTTGCCAATATCTCTCTTTTGTAAAGAGCTACGCATTGGAAAATTCAGGACTATGTCGTGTAGATGATGGCCTAACAAGAGGCTTTAAAATTTTCTTTCTAGTGACCTTCGTTTGGGAGAAAAATGCAAAGGTACCTGACAGCTTTTCCTTGCCAATATCTCTCTTTTGCAAAGAGCTGCGCATTGGAAAATTCAGGGCTATGTCGTGTAGATGATGGCATAACAGGAGGCTTTAAAATTTTAATTCTAGTGTCCTTCGTTTGGGAGAAAAATGCAAAGGTACAAGACAGCTTTTCCTTGCCAATATCTCTCTTTTGCAAAGAGCTGCGCATTGGAAAATTCAGGGCTATGTCGTGTAGATGATGGCCTAACAGGAGGCTTTCAAATTTTCTTTCTAGTGTCCTTCGTTTGGGAGAAAAATGCAAAGGTACAAGACAGCTTTTCCTTGCCAATATCTCTCTTTTGCAAAGAGCTACGCATTGGAAAATTCAGGGCTATGTCGTGTAGATGATGGCCTAACAGGAGGCTTTAAAATTTTCTTTCTAGTGACCTTCGTTTGGGAGAAAAATGCAAAGGTACAAGACAGCTTTTCCTTGCCAATATCTCTCTTTTGCAAAGAGCTGCGCATTGGAAAATTCAGGGCTATGTCGTGTAGATGATGGCCTAACAGGAGGCTTTAAAATTTTCTTTCTAGTGTCCTTCGTTTGGGAGAAAAATGCAATGGTACAAGACAGCTTTTCCTTGCCAATATCTCTCTTTTGCAAAGAGCTACGCATTGGAAAATTCAGGGCTTTGTCGTGTAGATGATGGCCTAACAGGAGGCTTTAAAATTTTCTTTCTAGTGACCTTCGTTTGGGAGAAAAATGCAAAGGTACAAGACAGCTTTTCCTTGCCAATATCTCTCTTTTGCAAAGAGCTGCGCATTGGAAAATTCAGGGCTATGTCGTGTAGATGATAACCTAACAGGAGGCTTTAAAATTTTCTTTCTAGTGACCTTCGTTTGGGAGAAAAATGCAAAGGTACAAGACAGCTTATCCTTGCCAATATCTCTCTTTTGCAAAGAGCTGCGCATTGGAAAATTCAGGGCTATGTCGTGTAGATGATGGCCTAACAGGAGGCTTTAAAATTTTCTTTCTAGTGTCCTTCGTTTGGGAGAAAAATGCAATGGTACAAGACAGCTTTTCCTTGCCAATATCTCTCTTTTGCAAAGAGCTGCGCATTGGAAAATTCAGGGCTATTTCGTGTAGATGATGGCCTAACAGGAGGCTTTAAAATTTTCTTTCTAGTGTCCTTCGTTTGGGAGAAAAATGCAAAGGTACAAGACAGCTTTTCCTTGCCAATAGCTCTCTTTTGCAAAGAGCTACGCATTGGAAAATTCAGGGCTATGTCGTGTAGATGATGGCCTAACAGGAGGCTTTAAAATTTTAATTCTAGTGTCCTTCGTTTGGGAGAAAAATGCAAAGGTACAAGATAGCTTTTCCTTGCCAATATCTCTCTTTTACAAAGAGCTACGCATTGGAAAATTCAGGGCTATGTCGTGTAGATGATGGCCTAACAGGAGGCTTTAAAATTTTCTTTCTAGTGTCCTTCGTTTGGGAGAAAAATGCAATGGTACAAGACAGCTTTTCCTTGCCAATATCTCTCTTTTGCAAAGAGCTACGCATTGGAAAATTCAGGGCTATGTCGTGTAGATGATGGCCTAACAGGAGGCTTTAAAATTTTAATTCTAGTGTCCTTCGTTTGGGAGAAAAATGCAAAGGTACAAGATAGCTTTTCCTTGCCAATATCTCTCTTTTACAAAGAGCTACGCATTGGAAAATTCAGGGCTATGTCGTGTAGATGATGGCCTAACAGGAGGCTTTAAAATTTTCTTTCTAGTGTCCTTCGTTTGGGAGAAAAATGCAATGGTACAAGACAGCTTTTCCTTGCCAATATCTCTCTTTTGCAAAGAGCTACGCATTGGAAAATTCAGGGCTATGTCGTGTAGATGATGGCCTAACAGGAGGCTTTAAAATTTTCTTTCTAGTGACATTCGTTTGGGAGAAAAATGCAAAGGTACAAGACAGCTTTTCCTTGCCAATATCTCTCTTTTGCAAAGAGCTGCGCATTGGAAAATTCAGGGCTATGTCGTGTAGATGATGGCCTAACAGGAGGCTTTAAAATTTTCTTTCTAGTGTCCTTCGTTTGGGAGAAAAATGCAATGGTACAAGACAGCTTTTCCTTGCCAATATCTCTCTTTTGCAAAGAGCTGCGCATTGGAAAATTCAGGGCTATGTCGTGTAGAAGATGGCATAACAGGAGGCTTTAAAATTTTAATTCTAGTGTCCTTCGTTTGGGAGAAAAATGCAAAGGTACAAGACAGCTTTTCCTTGCCAATATCTCTCTTTTGCAAAGAGCTACGCATTGGAAAATTCAGGGCTATGTCGTGTAGATGATGGCCTAACAGGAGGCTTTAAAATTTTCTTTCTAGTGACCTTCGTTTGGGAGAAAAATGCAAAGGTACAAGACAGCTTTTCCTTGCCAATATCTCTCTTTTGCAAAGAGCTGCGCATTGGAAAATTTAGGGCTATGTCGTGTAGATGATGGCCTAACAGGAGGCTTTAAAATTTTCTTTCTAGTGTCCTTCGTTTGGGAGAAAAATGCAATGGTACAAGAAAGCTTTTCCTTGCCAATATCTCTCTTTTGCAAAGAGCTGCGCATTGGAAAATTCAGGGCTATGTCGTGTAGATGATGGCCTAACAGGAGGCTTTAAAATTTTCTTTCTAGTGTCCTTCGTTTGGGAGAAAAATGCAAAGGTACAAGACAGCTTTTCCTTGCCAATATCTCTCTTTTGTAAAGAGCTACGCATTGGAAAATTCAGGACTATGTCGTGTAGATGATGGCCTAACAGGAGGCTTTAAAATTTTCTTTCTAGTGACCTCCGTTTGGGAGAAAAATGCAAAGGTACCTGACAGCTTTTCCTTGCCAATATCTCTCTTTTGCAAAGAGCTGCGCATTGGAAAATTCAGGGCTATGTCGTGTAGATGATGGCATAACAGGAGGCTTTAAAATTTTAATTCTAGTGTCCTTCGTTTGGGAGAAAAATGCAAAGGTACAAGACAGCTTTTCCTTGCCAATATCTCTCTTTTGCAAAGAGCTGCGCATTGGAAAATTCAGGGCTATGTCGTGTAGATGATGGCCTAACAGGAGGCTTTAAAATTTTCTTTCTAGTGTCCTTCGTTTGGGAGAAAAATGCAAAGGTACAAGACAGCTTTTCCTTGCCAATATCTCTCTTTTGCAAAGAGCTACGCATTGGAAAATTCAGGGCTATGTCGTGTAGATGATGGCCTAACAGGAGGCTTTAAAATTTTCTTTCTAGTGACCTTCGTTTGGGAGAAAAATACAAAGGTACAAGACAGCTTTTCCTTGCCAATATCTCTCTTTTGCAAAGAGCTGCGCATTGGAAAATTCAGGGCTATGTCGTGTAGATGATGGCCTAACAGGAGGCTTTAAAATTTTCTTTCTAGTGACCTTCGTTTGGGAGAAAAATGCAAAGGTACAAGACAGCTTTTCCTTGCCAATATCTCTCTTTTGCAAAGAGCTGCGCATTGGAAAATTCAGGGCTATGTCGTGTAGATGATAACCTAACAGGAGGCTTTAAAATTTTCTTTCTAGTGACCTTCGTTTGGGAGAAAAATGCAAAGGTACAAGACAGCTTATCCTTGCCAATATCTCTCTTTTGCAAAGAGCTGCGCATTGGAAAATTCAGGGCTATGTCGTGTAGATGATGGCCTAACAGGAGGCTTTAAAATTTTCTTTCTAGTGTCCTTCGTTTGGGAGAAAAATGCAATGGTACAAGACAGCTTTTCCTTGCCAATATCTCTCTTTTGCAAAGAGCTGCGCATTGGAAAATTCAGGGCTATTTCGTGTAGATGATGGCCTAACAGGAGGCTTTAAAATTTTCTTTCTAGTGTCCTTCGTTTGGGAGAAAAATGCAAAGGTACAAGACAGCTTTTCCTTGCCAATATCTCTCTTTTGCAAAGAGCTACGCATTGGAAAATTCAGGGCTATGTCGTGTAGATGATGGCCTAACAGGAGGCTTTAAAATTTTAATTCTAGTGTCCTTCGTTTGGGAGAAAAATGCAAAGGTACAAGATAGCTTTTCCTTGCCAATATCTCTCTTTTACAAAGAGCTACGCATTGGAAAATTCAGGGCTATGTCGTGTAGATGATGGCCTAACAGGAGGCTTTAAAATTTTCTTTCTAGTGTCCTTCGTTTGGGAGAAAAATGCAATGGTACAAGACAGCTTTTCCTTGCCAATATCTCTCTTTTGCAAAGAGCTGCGCATTGGAAAATTCTGGGCTATGTCGTGTAGATGATGGCCTAACAGGAGGCTTTAAAATTTTCTTTCTAGTGACCTTCGTTTGGGAGAAAAATGCAAAGGTACAAGACAGCTTTTCCTTGCCAATATCTCTCTTTTGCAAAGAGCTGCGCATTGGAAAATTCAGGGCTATGTCGTGTAGATGATAACCTAACAGGAGGCTTTAAAATTTTCTTTCTAGTGACCTTCGTTTGGGAGAAAAATGCAAAGGTACAAGACAGCTTATCCTTGCCAATATCTCTCTTTTGCAAAGAGCTGCGCATTGGAAAATTCAGGGCTATGTCGTGTAGATGATGGCCTAACAGGAGGCTTTAAAATTTTCTTTCTAGTGTCCTTCGTTTGGGAGAAAAATGCAATGGTACAAGACAGCTTTTCCTTGCCAATATCTCTCTTTTGCAAAGAGCTGCGCATTGGAAAATTCAGGGCTATTTCGTGTAGATGATGGCCTAACAGGAGGCTTTAAAATTTTCTTTCTAGTGTCCTTCGTTTGGGAGAAAAATGCAAAGGTACAAGACAGCTTTTCCTTGCCAATATCTCTCTTTTGCAAAGAGCTACGCATTGGAAAATTCAGGGCTATGTCGTGTAGATGATGGCCTAACAGGAGGCTTTAAAATTTTAATTCTAGTGTCCTTCGTTTGGGAGAAAAATGCAAAGGTACAAGATAGCTTTTCCTTGCCAATATCTCTCTTTTACAAAGAGCTACGCATTGGAAAATTCAGGGCTATGTCGTGTAGATGATGGCCTAACAGGAGGCTTTAAAATTTTCTTTCTAGTGTCCTTCGTTTGGGAGAAAAATGCAATGGTACAAGACAGCTTTTCCTTGCCAATATCTCTCTTTTGCAAAGAGCTACGCATTGGAAAATTCAGGGCTATGTCGTGTAGATGATGGCCTAACAGGAGGCTTTAAAATTTTCTTTCTAGTGACATTCGTTTGGGAGAAAAATGCAAAGGTACAAGACAGCTTTTCCTTGCCAATATCTCTCTTTTGCAAAGAGCTGCGCATTGGAAAATTCAAGGCTATGTCGTGTAGATGATGGCCTAACAGGAGGCTTTAAAATTTTCTTTCTAGTGTCCTTCGTTTGGGAGAAAAATGCAATGGTACAAGACAGCTTTTCCTTGCCAATATCTCTCTTTTGCAAAGAGCTGCGCATTGGAAAATTCAGGGCTATTTCGTGTAGATGATGGCCTAACAGGAGGCTTTAAAATTTTCTTTCTAGTGTCCTTCGTTTGGGAGAAAAATGCAAAGGTACAAGACAGCTTTTCCTTGCCAATATCTCTCTTTTGCAAAGAGCTACGCATTGGAAAATTCAGGGCTATGTCGTGTAGATGATGGCCTAACAGGAGGCTTTAAAATTTTCTTTCTAGTGACCTTCGTTTGGGAGAAAAATGCAAAGGTACAAGACAGCTTTTCCTTGCCAATATCTCTCTTTTGCAAAGAGCTGCGCATTGGAAAATTCAGGGCTATGTCGTGTAGATGATGGCCTAACAGGAGGCTTTAAAATTTTCTTTCTAGTGACCTTCGTTTGGGAGAAAAATGCAATGGTACAAGACAGCTTTTCCTTGCCAATATCTCTCTTTTTCAAAGAGCTGCGCATTGGAAAATTCAGGGCTATGTCGTGTAGATGATGGCCTAACAGGAGGCTTTAAAATTTTAATTCTAGTGTCCTTCGTTTGGGAGAAAAATGCAAAGGTACAAGACAGCTTTTCCTTGCCAATATCTCTCTTTTGCAAAGAGCTACGCATTGGAAAATTCAGGGCTATGTCGTGTAGATGATGGCCTAACAGGAGGCTTTAAAATTTTAATTCTAGTGTCCTTCGTTTGGGAGAAAAATGCAAAGGTACAAGACAGCTTTTCCTTGCCAATATCTCTCTTTTTCAAAGAGCTGCGCATTGGAAAATTCAGGGCTATGTCGTGTAGATGATGGCCTAACAGGAGGCTTTAAAATTTTAATTCTAGTGTCCTTCGTTTGGGAGAAAAATGCAAAGGTACAAGACAGCTTTTCCTTGCCAATATCTCTCTTTTGCAAAGAGCTACGCATTGGAAAATTCAGGGCTATGTCGTGTAGATGATGGCCTAACAGGAGGCTTTAAAATTTTAATTCTAGTGTCCTTCGTTTGGGAGAAAAATGCAAAGGTACAAGACAGCTTTTCCTTGCCAATATCTCTCTTTTTCAAAGAGCTGCGCATTGGAAAATTCAGGGCTATGTCGTGTAGATGATGGCCTAACAGGAGGCTTTAAAATTTTCTTTCTAGTGTCCTTCGTTTGGGAGAAAAATGCAATGGTACAAGACAGCTTTTCCTTGCCAATATCTCTCTTTTGCAAAGAGCTACGCATTGGAAAATTCAGGGCTATGTCGTGTAGATGATGGCCTAACAGGAGGCTTTAAAATTTTAATTCTAGTGTCCTTCGTTTGGGAGAAAAATGCAAAGGTACAAGACAGCTTTTCCTTGCCAATATCTCTCTTTTGCAAAGAGCTGCGCATTGGAAAATTCAGGGCTATATCGTGTAGATGATGGCCTAACAGGAGGCTTTAAAATTTTCTTTCTAGTGTCCTTCGTTTGGGAGAAAAATGCAATGGTACAAGACAGCTTTTCCTTGCCAATATCTCTCTTTTGCAAAGAGCTACGCATTGGAAAATTCAGGGCTATGTCGTGTAGATGATGGCCTAACAGGAGGCTTTAAAATTTTCTTTCTAGTGTCCTTCGTTTGGGAGAAAAATGCAATGGTACAAGACAGCTTTTCCTTGCCAATATCTCACTTTTGCAAAGAGCTGCGCATTGGAAAATTCAGGGCTATGTCGTGTAGATGATGGCCTAACAGGAGGCTTTAAAATTTTCTTTCTAGTGACCTTCGTTTGGGAGAAAAATGCAAAGGTACAAGACAGCTTTTCCTTGCCAATATCTCTCTTTTGCAAAGAGCTGCGCATTGGAAAATTCAGGGCTATGTCGTGTAGATGATGGCCTAACAGGAGGCTTTAAAATTTTCTTTCTAGTGTCCTTCGTTTGGGAGAAAAATGCAATGGTACAAGACAGCTTTTCCTTGCCAATATCTCTCTTTTGCAAAGATCTGCGCATTGGAATATTCAGGGCTATTTCGTGTAGATGATGGCCTAACAGGAGGCTTTAAAATTTTCTTTCTAGTGTCCTTCGTTTGGGAGAAAAATGCAAAGGTACAAGACAGCTTTTCCTTGCCAATATTTCTCTTTTGCAAAGAGCTACGCATTGGAAAATTCAGGGCTATGTCGTGTAGATGATGGCCTAACAGGAGGCTTTAAAATTTTCTTTCTAGTGACCTTCGTTTGGGAGAAAAATGCAAAGGTACAAGACAGCTTTTCCTTGCCAATATCTCTCTTTTGCAAAGAGCTGCGCATTGGAAAATTCAGGGCTATGTCGTGTAGATGATGGCCTAACAGGAGGCTTTAAAATTTTCTTTCTAGTGACCTTCGTTTGGGAGAAAAATGCAAAGGTACAAGACAGCTTTTCCTTGCCAATATCTCTCTTTTGCAAAGAGCTGCGCATTGGAAAATTCAGGGCTATGTCGTGTAGATGATGGCCTAACAGGAGGCTTTAAAATTTTCTTTCTAGTGTCCTTCGTTTGGGAGAAAAATGCAATGGTACAAGACAGCTTTTCCTTGCCAATATCTCTCTTTTGCAAAGAGCTACGCATTGGAAAATTCAGGGCTATGTCGTGTAGATGATGGCCTAACAGGAGGCTTTAAAATTTTCTTTCTAGTGACCTTCGTTTGGGAGAAAAATGCAAAGGTACAAGACAGCTTTTCCTTGCCAATATCTCTCTTTTGCAAAGAGCTGCGCATTGGAAAATTCAGGGCTATGTCGTGTAGATGATGGCCTAACAGGAGGCTTTAAAATTTTATTTCTAGTGTCCTTCGTTTGGGAGAAAAATGCAATGGTACAAGACAGCTTTTCCTTGCCAATATCTCTCTTTTGCAAAGAGCTGCGCATTGGAAAATTCAGGGCTATTTCGTGTAGATGATGGCCTAACAGGAGGCTTTAAAATTTTATTTCTAGTGTCCTTCGTTTGGGAGAAAAATGCAAAGGTACAAGACAGCTTTTCCTTGCCAATATCTCTCTTTTGCAAAGAGCTGCGCATTGGAAAATTCAGGGCTATGTCGTGTAGATGATGGCCTAACAGGAGGCTTTAAAATTTTCTTTCTAGTGTCCTTCGTTTGGGAGAAAAATGCAATGGTACAAGACAGCTTTTCCTTGCCAATATCTCTCTTTTGCAAAGAGCTACGCATTGGAAAATTCAGGGCTATGTCGTGTAGATGATGGCCTAACAGGAGGCTTTAAAATTTTCTTTCTAGTGACCTTCGTTTGGGAGAAAAATGCAAAGGTACAAGACAGCTTTTCCTTGCCAATATCTCTCTTTTGCAAAGAGCTGCGCATTGGAAAATGCAGGGCTATGTCGTGTAGATGATGGCCTAACAGGAGGCTTTAAAATTTTCTTTCTAGTGTTCTTCGTTTGGGAGAAAAATGCAATGGTACAAGACAGCTTTTCCTTGCCAATATCTCTCTTTTGCAAAGAGCTGCGCATTGGAAAATTCAGGGCTATTTCGTGTAGATGATGGCCTAACAGGAGGCTTTAAAATTTTCTTTCTAGTGTCCTTCGTTTGGGAGAAAAATGCAAAGGTACAAGACAGCTTTTCCTTGCCAATATTTCTCTTTTGCAAAGAGCTACGCATTGGAAAATTCAGGGCTATGTCGTGTAGATGATGGCCTAACAGGAGGCTTTAAAATTTTCTTTCTAGTGACCTTCGTTTGGGAGAAAAATGCAAAGGTACAAGACAGCTTTTCCTTGCCAATATCTCTCTTTTGCAAAGAGCTGCGCATTGGAAAATTCAGGGCTATGTCGTGTAGATGATGGCCTAACAGGAGGCTTTAAAATTTTCTTTCTAGTGACCTTCGTTTGGGAGAAAAATGCAAAGGTACAAGACAGCTTTTCCTTGCCAATATCTCTCTTTTGCAAAGAGCTGCGCATTGGAAAATTCAGGGCTATGTCGTGTAGATGATGGCCTAACAGGAGGCTTTAAAATTTTCTTTCTAGTGTCCTTCGTTTGGGAGAAAAATGCAATGGTACAAGACAGCTTTTCCTTGCCAATATCTCTCTTTTGCAAAGAGCTACGCATTGGAAAATTCAGGGCTATGTCGTGTAGATGATGGCCTAACAGGAGGCTTTAAAATTTTCTTTCTAGTGACCTTCGTTTGGGAGAAAAATGCAAAGGTACAAGACAGCTTTTCCTTGCCAATATCTCTCTTTTGCAAAGAGCTGCGCATTGGAAAATTCAGGGCTATGTCGTGTAGATGATGGCCTAACAGGAGGCTTTAAAATTTTCTTTCTAGTGTCCTTCGTTTGGGAGAAAAATGCAATGGTACAAGACAGCTTTTCCTTGCCAATATCTCTCTTTTGCAAAGAGCTACGCATTGGAAAATTCAGGGCTATGTCGTGTAGATGATGGCCTAACAGGAGGCTTTAAAATTTTAATTCTAGTGTCCTTCGTTTGGGAGAAAAATGCAATGGTACAAGACAGCTTTTCCTTGCCAATATCTCTCTTTTGCAAAGAGCTACGCATTGGAAAATTCAGGGCTATGTCGTGTAGATGATGGCCTAACAGGAGGCTTTAAAATTTTAATTCTAGTGTCCTTCGTTTGGGAGAAAAATGCAATGGTACAAGACAGCTTTTCCTTGCCAATATCTCTCTTTTGCAAAGAGCTACGCATTGGCAAATTCAGGGCTATGTCGTGTAGATGATGGCCTAACAGGAGGCTTTAAAATTTTAATTCTAGTGTCCTTCGTTTGGGAGAAAAATGCAATGGTACAAGACAGCTTTTCCTTGCCAATATCTCTCTTTTGCAAAGAGCCACGCATTGGTAAATTCAGGGCTATGTCGTGTAGATGATGGCCTAACAGGAGGCTTTAAAATTTTAATTCTAGTGTCCTTCGTTTGGGAGAAAAATGCAAAGGTACAAGACAGCT
Organism: Pseudophryne corroboree; assembly: GCF_028390025.1. Taxonomy (NCBI): domain Eukaryota; kingdom Metazoa; phylum Chordata; class Amphibia; order Anura; family Myobatrachidae; genus Pseudophryne; species Pseudophryne corroboree. Next base: position 41,898 of record NW_026970513.1, read on the forward strand.
TTTCCTTGCCAATATCTCTCTTTTGCAAAGAGCTGCGCATTGGAAAATTCAGGGCTATATCGTGTAGATGATGGCCTAACAGGAGGCTTTAAAATTTTCTTTCTAGTGTCCTTCGTTTGGGAGAAAAATGCAATGGTACAAGACAGCTTTTCCTTGCCAATATCTCTCTTTTGCAAAGAGCTACGCATTGGAAAATTCAGGGCTATGTCGTGTAGATGATGGCCTAACAGGAGGCTTTAAAATGTTCTTTCTAGTGTCCTTCGTTTGGGAGAAAAATGCAATGGTACAAGACAGCTTTTCCTTGCCAATATCTCTCTTTTGCAAAGAGCTGCGCATTGGAAAATTCAGGGCTATGTCGTGTAGATGATGGCCTAACAGGAGGCTTTAAAATTTTCTTTCTAGTGTCCTTCGTTTGGGAGAAAAATGCAAAGGTACAAGACAGCTTTTCCTTGCCAATATCTCTCTTTTGCAAAGAGCTGCGCATTGGAAAATTCAGGGCTATGTCGTGTAGATGATGGCCTAACAGGAGGCTTTAAAATTTTCTTTCTAGTGTCCTTCGTTTGGGAGAAAAATGCAATGGTACAAGACAGCTTTTCCTTGCCAATATCTCTCTTTTGCAAAGAGCTGCGCATTGGAAAATTCAGGGCTATGTCGTGTAGATGATGGCCTAACAGGAGGCTTTAAAATTTTCTTTCTAGTGTCCTTCGTTTGGGAGAAAAATGCAAAGGTACAAGACAGCTTTTCCTTGCCAATATCTCTCTTTTGTAAAGAGCTACGCATTGGAAAATTCAGGACTATGTCGTGTAGATGATGGCCTAACAGGAGGCTTTAAAATTTTCTTTCTAGTGACCTTCGTTTGGGAGAAAAATGCAAAGGTACCTGACAGCTTTTCCTTGCCAATATCTCTCTTTTGCAAAGAGCTGCGCATTGGAAAATTCAGGGCTATGTCGTGTAGATGATGGCATAACAGGAGGCTTTAAAATTTTAATTCTAGTGTCCTTCGTTTGGAAGAAAAATGCAATGGTACAAGACAGCTTTTCCTTGCCAATATCTCTCTTTTGCAAAGAGCTGCGCATTGGAAAATTCAGGGCTATTTCGTGTAGATGATGGCCTAACAGGAGGCTTTAAAATGTTCTTTCTAGTGTCCTTCGTTTGGGAGAAAAATGCAAAGGTACAAGACAGCTTTTCCTTGCCAATATCTCTCTTTTGCAAAGAGCTGCGCATTGGAAAATTCAGGGCTATATCGTGTAGATGATGGCCTAACAGGAGGCTTTAAAATTTTCTTTCTAGTGTCCTTCGTTTGGGAGAAAAATGCAATGGTACAAGACAGCTTTTCCTTGCCAATATCTCTCTTTTGCAAAGAGCTACGCATTGGAAAATTCAGGGCTATGTCGTGTAGATGATGGCCTAACAGGAGGCTTTAAAATTTTCTTTCTAGTGTCCTTCGTTTGGGAGAAAAATGCAATGGTACAAGACAGCTTTTCCTTGCCAATATCTCTCTTTTGCAAAGAGCTGCGCATTGGAAAATTCAGGGCTATGTCGTGTAGATGATGGCCTAACAGGAGGCTTTAAAATTTTCTTTCTAGTGTCCTTCGTTTGGGAGAAAAATGCAATGGTACAAGACAGCTTTTCCTTGCCAATATCTCTCTTTTGCAAAGAGCTACGCATTGGAAAATTCAGGGCTATGTCGTGTAGATGATGGCCTAACAAGAGGCTTTAAAATTTTCTTTCTAGTGACCTTCGTTTGGGAGAAAAATGCAAAGGTACAAGACAGCTTTTCCTTGCCAATATCTCTCTTTTGCAAAGAGCTGCGCATTGGTAAATGCAGGGCTATGTCGTGTAGATGATGGCCTAACAGGAGGCTTTAAAATTTTCTTTCTAGTGTCCTTCGTTTGGGAGAAAAATGCAAAGGTACAAGACAGCTTTTCCTTGCCAATATCTCTCTTTTGCAAAGAGCTGCGCATTGGAAAATTCAGGGCTATGTCGTGTAGATGATGGCCTAACAGGAGGCTTTAAAATTTTCTTTCTAGTGTCCTTCGTTTGGGAGAAAAATGCAATGGTACAAGACAGCTTTTCCTTGCCAATATCTCTCTTTTGCAAAGAGCTGCGCATTGGAAAATTCAGGGCTATGTCGTGTAGAAGATGGCATAACAGGAGGCTTTAAAATTTTAATTCTAGTGTCCTTCGTTTGGGAGAAAAATGCAAAGGTACAAGACAGCTTTTCCTTGCCAATATCTCTCTTTTGGAAAGAGCTACGCATTGGAAAATTCAGGGCTATGTCGTGTAGATGATGGCCTAACAGGAGGCTTTAAAATTTTCTTTCTAGTGACCTTCGTTTGGGAGAAAAATGCAAAGGTACAAGACAGCTTTTCCTTGCCAATATCTCTCTTTTGCAAAGAGCTGCGCATTGGAAAATTCAGGGCTATGTCGTGTAGATGATGGCCTAACAGGAGGCTTTAAAATTTTAATTCTAGTGTCCTTCGTTTGGGAGAAAAATGCAATGGTACAAGACAGCTTTTCCTTGCCAATATCTCTCTTTTGCAAAGAGCTATGCATTGGAAAATTCAGGGCTATGTCGTGTAGATGATGGCCTAACAGGAGGCTTTAAAATTTTCTTTCTAGTGTCCTTCGTTTGGGAGAAAAATGCAATGGTACAAGACAGCTTTTCCTTGCCAATATCTCTCTTTTGCAAAGAGCTACGCATTGGAAAATTCAGGGCTATGTCGTGTAGATGATGGCCTAACAGGAGGCTTTAAAATTTTCTTTCTAGTGACCTTCGTTTGGGAGAAAAATGCAAAGGTACAAGACAGCTTTTCCTTGCCAATATCTCTCTTTTGCAAAGAGCTGCGCATTGGAAAATTCAGGGCTATGTCGTGTAGATGATGGCCTAACAGGAGGCTTTAAAATTTTCTTTCTAGTGTCCTTCGTTTGGGAGAAAAATGCAATGGTACAAGACAGCTTTTCCTTGCCAATATCTCTCTTTTGCAAAGAGCTGCGCATTGGAAAATTCAGGGCTATGTCGTGTAGATGATGGCCTAACAGGAGGCTTTAAAATTTTCTTTCTAGTGTCCTTCGTTTGGGAGAAAAATGCAAAGGTACAAGACAGCTTTTCCTTGCCAATATCTCTCTTTTGTAAAGAGCTACGCATTGGAAAATTCAGGACTATGTCGTGTAGATGATGGCCTAACAGGAGGCTTTAAAATTTTCTTTCTAGTGACCTTCGTTTGGGAGAAAAATGCAAAGGTACCTGACAGCTTTTTTTTGCCAATATCTCTCTTTTGCAAAGAGCTGCGCATTGGAAAATTCAGGGCTATGTCGTGTAGATGATGGCATAACAGGAGGCTTTAAAATTTTAATTCTAGTGTCCTTCGTTTGGATGAAAAATGCAATGGTACAAGACAGCTTTTCCTTGCCAATATCTCTCTTTTGCAAAGAGCTGCGCATTGGAAAATTCAGGGCAATTTCGTGTAGATGATGGCCTAACAGGAGGCTTTAAAATGTTCTTTCTAGTGTCCTTCGTTTGGGAGAAAAATGCAAAGGTACAAGACAGCTTTTCCTTGCCAATATCTCTCTTTTGCAAAGAGCTGCGCATTGGAAAATTCAGGGCTATGTCGTGTAGATGATGGCCTAACAGGAGGCTTTAAAATTTTCTTTCTAGTGTCCTTCGTTTGGGAGAAAAATGCAATGGTACAAGACAGCTTTTCCTTGCCAATATCTCTCTTTTGCAAAGAGCTATGCATTGGAAAATTCAGGGCTATGTCGTGTAGATGATGGCCTAACAGGAGGCTTTAAAATTTTAATTCTAGTGTCCTTCGTTTGGGAGAAAAATGCAAAGGTACAAGACAGCTTTTCCTTGCCAATATCTCTCTTTTGCAAAGAGCTGCGCATTGGAAAATTCAGGGCTATATCGTGTAGATGATGGCCTAACAGGAGGCTTTAAAATTTTCTTTCTAGTGTCCTTCGTTTGGGAGAAAAATGCAATGGCACAAGACAGCTTTTCCTTGCCAATATCTCTCTTTTGCAAAGAGCTACGCATTGGAAAATTCAGGGCTATGTCGTGTAGATGATGGCCTAACAGGAGGCTTTAAAATGTTCTTTCTAGTGTCCTTCGTTTGGGAGAAAAATGCAATGGTACAAGACAGCTTTTCCTTGCCAATATCTCTCTTTTGCAAAGAGCTGCGCATTGGAAAATTCAGGGCTATGTCGTGTAGATGATGGCCTAACAGGAGGCTTTAAAATTTTCTTTCTAGTGTCCTTCGTTTGGGAGAAAAATGCAATGGTACAAGACAGCTTTTCCTTGCCAATATCTCTCTTTTGCAAAGAGCTACGCATTGGAAAATTCAGGGCTATGTCGTGTAGATGATGGCCTAACAGGAGGCTTTAAAATTTTCTTTCTAGTGACCTTCGTTTGGGAGAAAAATGCAAAGGTACAAGACAGCTTTTCCTTGCCAATATCTCTCTTTTGCAAAGAGCTGCGCATTGGAAAATTCAGGGCTATGTCGTGTAGATGATGGCCTAACAGGAGGCTTTAAAATTTTCTTTCTAGTGTCCTTCGTTTGGGAGAAAAATGCAATGGTACAAGACAGCTTTTCCTTGCCAATATCTCTCTTTTGCAAAGAGCTGCGCATTGGAAAATTCAGGGCTATGTCGTGTAGAAGATGGCATAACAGGAGGCTTTAAAATTTTAATTCTAGTGTCCTTCGTTTGGGAGAAAAATGCAAAGGTACAAGACAGCTTTTCCTTGCCAATATCTCTCTTTTGCAAAGAGCTGCGCATTGGAAAATTCAGGGCTATGTCGTGTAGATGATGGCCTAACAGGAGGCTTTAAAATTTTCTTTCTAGTGTCCTTCGTTTGGGAGAAAAATGCAATGGTACAAGACAGCTTTTCCTTGCCAATATCTCTCTTTTGCAAAGAGCTGCGCATTGGAAAATTCAGGGCTATGTCGTGTAGATGATGGCCTAACAGGAGGCTTTAAAATTTTCTTTCTAGTGTCCTTCGTTTGGGAGAAAAATGCAAAGGTACAAGACAGCTTTTCCTTGCCAATATCTCTCTTTTGTAAAGAGCTACGCATTGGAAAATTCAGGACTATGTCGTGTAGATGATGGCCTAACAGGAGGCTTTAAAATTTTCTTTCTAGTGACCTTCGTTTGGGAGAAAAATGCAAAGGTACCTGACAGCTTTTCCTTGCCAATATCTCTCTTTTGCAAAGAGCTGCGCATTGGAAAATTCAGGGCTATGTCGTGTAGATGATGGCATAACAGGAGGCTTTAAAATTTTAATTCTAGTGTCCTTCGTTTGGAAGAAAAATGCAATGGTACAAGACAGCTTTTCCTTGCCAATATCTCTCTTTTGCAAAGAGCTGCGCATTGGAAAATTCAGGGCAATTTCGTGTAGATGATGGCCTAACAGGAGGCTTTAAAATGTTCTTTCTAGTGTCCTTCGTTTGGGAGAAAAATGCAAAGGTACAAGACAGCTTTTCCTTGCCAATATCTCTCTTTTGCAAAGAGCTGCGCATTGGAAAATTGAGGGCTATGTCGTGTAGATGATGGCCTAACAGGAGGCTTTAAAATTTTCTTTCTAGTGTCCTTCGTTTGGGAGAAAAATGCAATGGTACAAGACAGCTTTTCCTTGCCAATATCTCTCTTTTGCAAAGAGCTATGCATTGGAAAATTCAGGGCTATGTCGTGTAGATGATGGCCTAACAGGAGGCTTTAAAATTTTAATTCTAGTGTCCTTCGTTTGGGAGAAAAATGCAAAGGTACAAGACAGCTTTTCCTTGCCAATATCTCTCTTTTGCAAAGAGCTGCGCATTGGAAAATTCAGGGCTATATCGTGTAGATGATGGCCTAACAGGAGGCTTTAAAATTTTCTTTCTAGTGTCCTTCGTTTGGGAGAAAAATGCAATGGTACAAGACAGCTTTTCCTTGCCAATATCTCTCTTTTGCAAAGAGCTACGCATTGGAAAATTCAGGGCTATGTCGTGTAGATGATGGCCTAACAGGAGGCTTTAAAATTTTCTTTCTAGTGTCCTTCGTTTGGGAGAAAAATGCAATGGTACAAGACAGCTTTTCCTTGCCAATATCTCTCTTTTGCAAAGAGCTGCGCATTGGAAAATTCAGGGCTATGTCGTGTAGATGATGGCCTAACAGGAGGCTTTAAAATTTTCTTTCTAGTGTCCTTCGTTTGGGAGAAAAATGCAATGGTACAAGACAGCTTTTCCTTGCCAATATCTCTCTTTTGCAAAGAGCTACGCATTGGAAAATTCAGGGCTATGTCGTGTAGATGATGGCCTAACAGGAGGCTTTAAAATTTTCTTTCTAGTGACCTTCGTTTGGGAGAAAAATGCAAAGGTACAAGACAGCTTTTCCTTGCCAATATCTCTCTTTTGCAAAGAGCTGCGCATTGGAAAATTCAGGGCTATGTCGTGTAGATGATGGCCTAACAGGAGGCTTTAAAATTTTCTTTCTAGTGTCCTTCGTTTGGGAGAAAAATGCAATGGTACAAGACAGCTTTTCCTTGCCAATATCTCTCTTTTGCAAAGAGCTACGCATTGGAAAATTCAGGGCTATGTCGTGTAGATGATGGCCTAACAGGAGGCTTTAAAATTTTCTTTCTAGTGTCCTTCGTTTGGGAGAAAAATGCAAAGGTACAAGACAGCTTTTCCTTGCCAATATCTCTCTTTTGGAAAGAGCTACGCATTGGAAAATTCAGGGCTATGTCGTGTAGATGATGGCCTAACAGGAGGCTTTAAAATTTTCTTTCTAGTGACCTTCGTTTGGGAGAAAAATGCAAAGGTACAAGACAGCTTTTCCTTGCCAATATCTCTCTTTTGCAAAGAGCTGCGCATTGGAAAATTTAGGGCTATGTCGTGTAGATGATGGCCTAACAGGAGGCTTTAAAATTTTCTTTCTAGTGTCCTTCGTTTGGGAGAAAAATGCAATGGTACAAGAAAGCTTTTCCTTGCCAATATCTCTCTTTTGCAAAGAGCTGCGCATTGGAAAATTCAGGGCTATGTCGTGTAGATGATGGCCTAACAGGAGGCTTTAAAATTTTCTTTCTAGTGTCCTTCGTTTGGGAGAAAAATGCAAAGGTACAAGACAGCTTTTCCTTGCCTATATCTCTCTTTTGTAAAGAGCTACGCATTGGAAAATTCAGGACTATGTCGTGTAGATGATGGCCTAACAAGAGGCTTTAAAATTTTCTTTCTAGTGACCTTCGTTTGGGAGAAAAATGCAAAGGTACCTGACAGCTTTTCCTTGCCAATATCTCTCTTTTGCAAAGAGCTGCGCATTGGAAAATTCAGGGCTATGTCGTGTAGATGATGGCATAACAGGAGGCTTTAAAATTTTAATTCTAGTGTCCTTCGTTTGGGAGAAAAATGCAAAGGTACAAGACAGCTTTTCCTTGCCAATATCTCTCTTTTGCAAAGAGCTGCGCATTGGAAAATTCAGGGCTATGTCGTGTAGATGATGGCCTAACAGGAGGCTTTCAAATTTTCTTTCTAGTGTCCTTCGTTTGGGAGAAAAATGCAAAGGTACAAGACAGCTTTTCCTTGCCAATATCTCTCTTTTGCAAAGAGCTACGCATTGGAAAATTCAGGGCTATGTCGTGTAGATGATGGCCTAACAGGAGGCTTTAAAATTTTCTTTCTAGTGACCTTCGTTTGGGAGAAAAATGCAAAGGTACAAGACAGCTTTTCCTTGCCAATATCTCTCTTTTGCAAAGAGCTGCGCATTGGAAAATTCAGGGCTATGTCGTGTAGATGATGGCCTAACAGGAGGCTTTAAAATTTTCTTTCTAGTGTCCTTCGTTTGGGAGAAAAATGCAATGGTACAAGACAGCTTTTCCTTGCCAATATCTCTCTTTTGCAAAGAGCTACGCATTGGAAAATTCAGGGCTTTGTCGTGTAGATGATGGCCTAACAGGAGGCTTTAAAATTTTCTTTCTAGTGACCTTCGTTTGGGAGAAAAATGCAAAGGTACAAGACAGCTTTTCCTTGCCAATATCTCTCTTTTGCAAAGAGCTGCGCATTGGAAAATTCAGGGCTATGTCGTGTAGATGATAACCTAACAGGAGGCTTTAAAATTTTCTTTCTAGTGACCTTCATTTGGGAGAAAAATGCAAAGGTACAAGACAGCTTATCCTTGCCAATATCTCTCTTTTTCAAAGAGCTGCGCATTGGAAAATTCAGGGCTATGTCGTGTAGATGATGGCCTAACAGGAGGCTTTAAAATTTTCTTTCTAGTGTCCTTCGTTTGGGAGAAAAATGCAATGGTACAAGACAGCTTTTCCTTGCCAATATCTCTCTTTTGCAAAGAGCTGCGCATTGGAAAATTCAGGGCTATTTCGTGTAGATGATGGCCTAACAGGAGGCTTTAAAATTTTAATTCTAGTGTCCTTCGTTTGGGAGAAAAATGCAAAGGTACAAGATAGCTTTTCCTTGCCAATATCTCTCTTTTACAAAGAGCTACGCATTGGAAAATTCAGGGCTATGTCGTGTAGATGATGGCCTAACAGGAGGCTTTAAAATTTTCTTTCTAGTGTCCTTCGTTTGGGAGAAAAATGCAATGGTACAAGACAGCTTTTCCTTGCCAATATCTCTCTTTTGCAAAGAGCTACGCATTGGAAAATTCAGGGCTATGTCGTGTAGATGATGGCCTAACAGGAGGCTTTAAAATTTTCTTTCTAGTGACATTCGTTTGGGAGAAAAATGCAAAGGTACAAGACAGCTTTTCCTTGCCAATATCTCTCTTTTGCAAAGAGCTGCGCATTGGAAAATTCAGGGCTATGTCGTGTAGATGATGGCCTAACAGGAGGCTTTAAAATTTTCTTTCTAGTGTCCTTCGTTTGGGAGAAAAATGCAATGGTACAAGACAGCTTTTCCTTGCCAATATCTCTCTTTTGCAAAGAGCTGCGCATTGGAAAATTCAGGGCTATGTCGTGTAGAAGATGGCATAACAGGAGGCTTTAAAATTTTAATTCTAGTGTCCTTCGTTTGGGAGAAAAATGCAAAGGTACAAGACAGCTTTTCCTTGCCAATATCTCTCTTTTGCAAAGAGCTACGCATTGGAAAATTCAGGGCTATGTCGTGTAGATGATGGCCTAACAGGAGGCTTTAAAATTTTCTTTCTAGTGACCTTCGTTTGGGAGAAAAATGCAAAGGTACAAGACAGCTTTTCCTTGCCAATATCTCTCTTTTGCAAAGAGCTGCGCATTGGAAAATTTAGGGCTATGTCGTGTAGATGATGGCCTAACAGGAGGCTTTAAAATTTTCTTTCTAGTGTCCTTCGTTTGGGAGAAAAATGCAATGGTACAAGAAAGCTTTTCCTTGCCAATATCTCTCTTTTGCAAAGAGCTGCGCATTGGAAAATTCAGGGCTATGTCGTGTAGATGATGGCCTAACAGGAGGCTTTAAAATTTTCTTTCTAGTGTCCTTCGTTTGGGAGAAAAATGCAAAGGTACAAGACAGCTTTTCCTTGCCAATATCTCTCTTTTGTAAAGAGCTACGCATTGGAAAATTCAGGACTATGTCGTGTAGATGATGGCCTAACAGGAGGCTTTAAAATTTTCTTTCTAGTGACCTCCGTTTGGGAGAAAAATGCAAAGGTACCTGACAGCTTTTCCTTGCCAATATCTCTCTTTTGCAAAGAGCTGCGCATTGGAAAATTCAGGGCTATGTCGTGTAGATGATGGCATAACAGGAGGCTTTAAAATTTTAATTCTAGTGTCCTTCGTTTGGGAGAAAAATGCAAAGGTACAAGACAGCTTTTCCTTGCCAATATCTCTCTTTTGCAAAGAGCTGCGCATTGGAAAATTCAGGGCTATGTCGTGTAGATGATGGCCTAACAGGAGGCTTTAAAATTTTCTTTCTAGTGTCCTTCGTTTGGGAGAAAAATGCAAAGGTACAAGACAGCTTTTCCTTGCCAATATCTCTCTTTTGCAAAGAGCTACGCATTGGAAAATTCAGGGCTATGTCGTGTAGATGATGGCCTAACAGGAGGCTTTAAAATTTTCTTTCTAGTGACCTTCGTTTGGGAGAAAAATGCAAAGGTACAGGACAGCTTTTCCTTGCCAATATCTCTCTTTTGCAAAGAGCTGCGCATTGGAAAATTCAGGGCTATGTCGTGTAGATGATGGCCTAACAGGAGGCTTTAAAATTTTCTTTCTAGTGACCTTCGTTTGGGAGAAAAATGCAAAGGTACAAGACAGCTTTTCCTTGCCAATATCTCTCTTTTGCAAAGAGCTGCGCATTGGAAAATTCAGGGCTATGTCGTGTAGATGATGGCCTAACAGGAGGCTTTAAAATTTTCTTTCTAGTGTCCTTCGTTTGGGAGAAAAATGCAATGGTACAAGACAGCTTTTCCTTGCCAATATCTCTCTTTTGCAAAGAGCTACGCATTGGAAAATTCAGGGCTTTGTCGTGTAGATGATGGCCTAACAGGAGGCTTTAAAATTTTCTTTCTAGTGACCTTCGTTTGGGAGAAAAATGCAAAGGTACAAGACAGCTTTTCCTTGCCAATATCTCTCTTTTGCAAAGAGCTGCGCATTGGAAAATTCAGGGCTATGTCGTGTAGATGATAACCTAACAGGAGGCTTTAAAATTTTCTTTCTAGTGACCTTCGTTTGGGAGAAAAATGCAAAGGTACAAGACAGCTTATCCTTGCCAATATCTCTCTTTTGCAAAGAGCTGCGCATTGGAAAATTCAGGGCTATGTCGTGTAGATGATGGCCTAACAGGAGGCTTTAAAATTTTCTTTCTAGTGTCCTTCGTTTGGGAGAAAAATGCAATGGTACAAGACAGCTTTTCCTTGCCAATATCTCTCTTTTGCAAAGAGCTGCGCATTGGAAAATTCAGGGCTATTTCGTGTAGATGATGGCCTAACAGGAGGCTTTAAAATTTTCTTTCTAGTGTCCTTCGTTTGGGAGAAAAATGCAAAGGTACAAGACAGCTTTTCCTTGCCAATATCTCTCTTTTGCAAAGAGCTACGCATTGGAAAATTCAGGGCTATGTCGTGTAGATGATGGCCTAACAGGAGGCTTTAAAATTTTAATTCTAGTGTCCTTCGTTTGGGAGAAAAATGCAAAGGTACAAGATAGCTTTTCCTTGCCAATATCTCTCTTTTACAAAGAGCTACGCATTGGAAAATTCAGGGCTATGTCGTGTAGATGATGGCCTAACAGGAGGCTTTAAAATTTTCTTTCTAGTGTCCTTCGTTTGGGAGAAAAATGCAATGGTACAAGACAGCTTTTCCTTGCCAATATCTCTCTTTTGCAAAGAGCTACGCATTGGAAAATTCAGGGCTATGTCGTGTAGATGATGGCCTAACAGGAGGCTTTAAAATTTTCTTTCTAGTGACATTCGTTTGGGAGAAAAATGCAAAGGTACAAGACAGCTTTTCCTTGCCAATATCTCTCTTTTGCAAAGAGCTGCGCATTGGAAAATTCAGGGCTATGTCGTGTAGATGATGGCCTAACAGGAGGCTTTAAAATTTTCTTTCTAGTGTCCTTCGTTTGGGAGAAAAATGCAAAGGTACAAGACAGCTTTTCCTTGCCAATATCTCTCTTTTGCAAAGAGCTACGCATTGGAAAATTCAGGGCTATGTCGTGTAGATGATGGCCTAACAGGAGGCTTTAAAATTTTCTTTCTAGTGACCTTCGTTTGGGAGAAAAATGCAAAGGTACAAGACAGCTTTTCCTTGCCAATATCTCTCTTTTTCAAAGAGCTGCGCATTGGAAAATTCAGGGCTATGTCGTGTAGATGATGGCCTAACAGGAGGCTTTAAAATTTTAATTCTAGTGTCCTTCGTTTGGGAGAAAAATGCAAAGGTACAAGACAGCTTTTCCTTGCCAATATCTCTCTTTTGCAAAGAGCTACGCATTGGAAAATTCAGGGCTATGTCGTGTAGATGATGGCCTAACAGGAGGCTTTAAAATTTTAATTCTAGTGTCCTTCGTTTGGGAGAAAAATGCAAAGGTACAAGACAGCTTTTCCTTGCCAATATCTCTCTTTTACAAAGAGCTACGCATTGGAAAATTCAGGGCTATGTCGTGTAGATGATGGCCTAACAGGAGGCTTTAAAATTTTCTTTCTAGTGTCCTTCGTTTGGGAGAAAAATGCAATGGTACAAGACAGCTTTTCCTTGCCAATATCTCTCTTTTGCAAAGAGCTACGCATTGGAAAATTCAGGGCTATGTCGTGTAGATGATGGCCTAACAGGAGGCTTTAAAATTTTCTTTCTAGTGACATTCGTTTGGGAGAAAAATGCAAAGGTACAAGACAGCTTTTCCTTGCCAATATCTCTCTTTTGCAAAGAGCTGCGCATTGGAAAATTCAGGGCTATGTCGTGTAGATGATGGCCTAACAGGAGGCTTTAAAATTTTCTTTCTAGTGTCCTTCGTTTGGGAGAAAAATGCAATGGTACAAGACAGCTTTTCCTTGCCAATATCTCTCTTTTGCAAAGAGCTGCGCATTGGAAAATTCAGGGCTATTTCGTGTAGATGATGGCCTAACAGGAGGCTTTAAAATTTTCTTTCTAGTGTCCTTCGTTTGGGAGAAAAATGCAAAGGTACAAGACAGCTTTTCCTTGCCAATATCTCTCTTTTGCAAAGAGCTACGCATTGGAAAATTCAGGGCTATGTCGTGTAGATGATGGCCTAACAGGAGGCTTTAAAATTTTCTTTCTAGTGACCTTCGTTTGGGAGAAAAATGCAAAGGTACAAGACAGCTTTTCCTTGCCAATATCTCTCTTTTTCAAAGAGCTGCGCATTGGAAAATTCAGGGCTATGTCGTGTAGATGATGGCCTAACAGGAGGCTTTAAAATTTTAATTCTAGTGTCCTTCGTTTGGGAGAAAAATGCAAAGGTACAAGACAGCTTTTCCTTGCCAATATCTCTCTTTTGCAAAGAGCTACGCATTGGAAAATTCAGGGCTATGTCGTGTAGATGATGGCCTAACAGGAGGCTTTAACATTTTAATTCTAGTGTCCTTCGTTTGGGAGAAAAATGCAAAGGTACAAGACAGCTTTTCCTTGCCAATATCTCTCTTTTTCAAAGAGCTGCGCATTGGAAAATTCAGGGCTATGTCGTGTAGATGATGGCCTAACAGGAGGCTTTAAAATTTTAATTCTAGTGTCCTTCGTTTGGGAGAAAAATGCAAAGGTACAAGACAGCTTTTCCTTGCCAATATCTCTCTTTTGCAAAGAGCTACGCATTGGAAAATTCAGGGCTATGTCGTGTAGATGATGGCCTAACAGGAGGCTTTAAAATTTTAATTCTAGTGTCCTTCGTTTGGGAGAAAAATGCAAAGGTACAAGACAGCTTTTCCTTGCCAATATCTCTCTTTTGCAAAGAGCTGCGCATTGGAAAATTCAGGGCTATGTCGTGTAGATGATGGCCTAACAGGAGGCTTTAAAATTTTCTTTCTAGTGTCCTTCGTTTGGGAGAAAAATGCAATGGTACAAGACAGCTTTTCCTTGCCAATATCTCTCTTTTGCAAAGAGCTACGCATTGGAAAATTCAGGGCTATGTCGTGTAGATGATGGCCTAACAGGAGGCTTTAAAATTTTTATTCTAGTGTCCTTCGTTTGGGAGAAAAATGCAAAGGTACAAGACAGCTTTTCCTTGCCAATATCTCTCTTTTGCAAAGAGCTGCGCATTGGAAAATTCAGGGCTATGTCGTGTAGATGATGGCCTAACAGGAGGCTTTAAAATTTTCTTTCTAGTGTCCTTCGTTTGGGAGAAAAATGCAATGGTACAAGACAGCTTTTCCTTGCCAATATCTCTCTTTTGCAAAGAGCTGCGCATTGGAAAATTCAGGGCTATTTCGTGTAGATGATGGCCTAACAGGAGGCTTTAAAATTTTCTTTCTAGTGTCCTTCGTTTGGGAGAAAAATGCAAAGGTACAAGACAGCTTTTCCTTGCCAATATCTCTCTTTTGCAAAGAGCTACGCATTGGAAAATTCAGGGCTATGTCGTGTAGATGATGGCCTAACAGGAGGCTTTAAAATTTTAATTCTAGTGTCCTTCGTTTGGGAGAAAAATGCAAAGGTACAAGATAGCTTTTCCTTGCCAATATCTCTCTTTTACAAAGAGCTACGCATTGGAAAATTCAGGGCTATGTCGTGTAGATGATGGCCTAACAGGAGGCTTTAAAATTTTCTTTCTAGTGTCCTTCGTTTGGGAGAAAAATGCAATGGTACAAGACAGCTTTTCCTTGCCAATATCTCTCTTTTGCAAAGAGCTACGCATTGGAAAATTCAGGGCTATGTCGTGTAGATGATGGCCTAACAGGAGGCTTTAAAATTTTCTTTCTAGTGACATTCGTTTGGGAGAAAAATGCAAAGGTACAAGACAGCTTTTCCTTGCCAATATCTCTCTTTTGCAAAGAGCTGCGCATTGGAAAATTCAGGGCTATGTCGTGTAGATGATGGCCTAACAGGAGGCTTTAAAATTTTCTTTCTAGTGTCCTTCGTTTGGGAGAAAAATGCAAAGGTACAAGACAGCTTTTCCTTGCCAATATCTCTCTTTTGCAAAGAGCTACGCATTGGAAAATTCAGGGCTATGTCGTGTAGATGATGGCCTAACAGGAGGCTTTAAAATTTTCTTTCTAGTGACCTTCGTTTGGGAGAAAAATGCAAAGGTACAAGACAGCTTTTCCTTGCCAATATCTCTCTTTTTCAAAGAGCTGCGCATTGGAAAATTCAGGGCTATGTCGTGTAGATGATGGCCTAACAGGAGGCTTTAAAATTTTAATTCTAGTGTCCTTCGTTTGGGAGAAAAATGCAAAGGTACAAGACAGCTTTTCCTTGCCAATATCTCTCTTTTGCAAAGAGCTACGCATTGGAAAATTCAGGGCTATGTCGTGTAGATGATGGCCTAACAGGAGGCTTTAAAATTTTAATTCTAGTGTCCTTCGTTTGGGAGAAAAATGCAAAGGTACAAGACAGCTTTTCCTTGCCAATATCTCTCTTTTACAAAGAGCTGCGCATTGGAAAATTCAGGGCTATGTCGTGTAGATGATGGCCTAACAGGAGGCTTTAAAATTTTCTTTCTAGTGACCTTCGTTTGGGAGAAAAATGCAATGGTACAAGACAACTTTTCCTTGCCAATATCTCTCTTTTGCAAAGAGCTACGCATTGGAAAATTCAGGGCTATGTCGTGTAGATGATGGCCTAACAGGAGGCTTTAAAATTTTCTTTCTAGTGACATTCGTTTGGGAGAAAAATGCAAAGGTACAAGACAGCTTTTCCTTGCCAATATCTCTCTTTTGCAAAGAGCTGCGCATTGGAAAATTCAGGGCTATTTCGTGTAGATGATGGCCTAACAGGAGGCTTTAAAATTTTCTTTCTAGTGTCCTTCGTTTGGGAGAAAAATGCAAAGGTACAAGACAGCTTTTCCTTGCCAATATCTCTCTTTTGCAAAGAGCTACGCATTGGAAAATTCAGGGCTATGTCGTGTAGATGATGGCCTAACAGGAGGCTTTAAAATTTTCTTTCTAGTGACCTTCGTTTGGGAGAAAAATGCAAAGGTACAAGACAGCTTTTCCTTGCCAATATCTCTCTTTTGCAAAGAGCTGCGCATTGGAAAATTCAGGGCTATGTCGTGTAGATGATGGCCTAACAGGAGGCTTTAAAATTTTCTTTCTAGTGACCTTCGTTTGGGAGAAAAATGCAATGGTACAAGACAGCTTTTCCTTGCCAATATCTCTCTTTTTCAAAGAGCTGCGCATTGGAAAATTCAGGGCTATGTCGTGTAGATGATGGCCTAACAGGAGGCTTTAAAATTTTAATTCTAGTGTCCTTCGTTTGGGAGAAAAATGCAAAGGTACAAGACAGCTTTTCCTTGCCAATATCTCTCTTTTGCAAAGAGCTACGCATTGGAAAATTCAGGGCTATGTCGTGTAGATGATGGCCTAACAGGAGGCTTTAAAATTTTAATTCTAGTGTCCTTCGTTTGGGAGAAAAATGCAAAGGTACAAGACAGCTTTTCCTTGCCAATATCTCTCTTTTTCAAAGAGCTGCGCATTGGAAAATTCAGGGCTATGTCGTGTAGATGATGGCCTAACAGGAGGCTTTAAAATTTTAATTCTAGTGTCCTTCGTTTGGGAGAAAAATGCAAAGGTACAAGACAGCTTTTCCTTGCCAATATCTCTCTTTTGCAAAGAGCTACGCATTGGAAAATTCAGGGCTATGTCGTGTAGATGATGGCCTAACAGGAGGCTTTAAAATTTTAATTCTAGTGTCCTTCGTTTGGGAGAAAAATGCAAAGGTACAAGACAGCTTTTCCTTGCCAATATCTCTCTTTTGCAAAGAGCTGCGCATTGGAAAATTCAGGGCTATGTCGTGTAGATGATGGCCTAACAGGAGGCTTTAAAATTTTCTTTCTAGTGTCCTTCGTTTGGGAGAAAAATGCAATGGTACAAGACAGCTTTTCCTTGCCAATATCTCTCTTTTGCAAAGAGCTACGCATTGGAAAATTCAGGGCTATGTCGTGTAGATGATGGCCTAACAGGAGGCTTTAAAATTTTAATTCTAGTGTCCTTCGTTTGGGAGAAAAATGCAAAGGTACAAGACAGCTTTTCCTTGCCAATATCTCTCTTTTGCAAAGAGCTGCGCATTGGAAAATTCAGGGCTATATCGTGTAGATGATGGCCTAACAGGAGGCTTTAAAATTTTCTTTCTAGTGTCCTTCGTTTGGGAAAAAAATGCAATGGTACAAGACAGCTTTTCCTTGCCAATATCTCTCTTTTGCAAAGAGCTACGCATTGGAAAATTCAGGGCTATGTCGTGTAGATGATGGCCTAAGAGGAGGCTTTAAAAATTTCTTTCTAGTGTCCTTCGTTTGGGAGAAAAATGCAATGGTAGAAGACAGCTTTTCCTTGCCAATATCTCTCTTTTGCAAAGAGCTGCGCATTGGAAAATTCAGGGCTATGTCGTGTAGATGATGGCCTAACAGGAGGCTTTAAAATTTTCTTTCTAGTGACCTTCGTTTGGGAGAAAAATGCAAAGGTACAAGACAGCTTTTCCTTGCCAATATCTCTCTTTTGCAAAGAGCTGCGCATTGGAAAATTCAGGGCTATGTCGTGTAGATGATGGCCTAACAGGGGGCTTTAAAATTTTCTTTCTAGTGTCCTTCGTTTGGGAGAAAAATGCAATGGTACAAGACAGCTTTTCCTTGCCAATATCTCTCTTTTGCAAAGAGCTGCGCATTGGAATATTCAGGGCTATTTCGTGTAGATGATGGCCTAACAGGAGGCTTTAAAATTTTCTTTCTAGTGTCCTTCGTTTGGGAGAAAAATGCAAAGGTACAAGACAGCTTTTCCTTGCCAATATTTCTCTTTTGCAAAGAGCTACGCATTGGAAAATTCAGGGCTATGTCGTGTAGATGATGGCCTAACAGGAGGCTTTAAAATTTTCTTTCTAGTGACCTTCGTTTGGGAGAAAAATGCAAAGGTACAAGACAGCTTTTCCTTGCCAATATCTCTCTTTTGCAAAGAGCTGCGCATTGGAAAATTCAGGGCTATGTCGTGTAGATGATGGCCTAACAGGAGGCTTTAAAATTTTCTTTCTAGTGACCTTCGTTTGGGAGAAAAATGCAAAGGTACAAGACAGCTTTTCCTTGCCAATATCTCTCTTTTGCAAAGAGCTGCGCATTGGAAAATTCAGGGCTATGTCGTGTAGATGATGGCCTAACAGGAGGCTTTAAAATTTTCTTTCTAGTGTCCTTCGTTTGGGAGAAAAATGCAATGGTACAAGACAGCTTTTCCTTGCCAATATCTCTCTTTTGCAAAGAGCTACGCATTGGAAAATTCAGGGCTATGTCGTGTAGATGATGGCCTAACAGGAGGCTTTAAAATTTTCTTTCTAGTGACCTTCGTTTGGGAGAAAAATGCAAAGGTACAAGACAGCTTTTCCTTGCCAATATCTCTCTTTTGCAAAGAGCTGCGCATTGGAAAATTCAGGGCTATGTCGTGTAGATGATGGCCTAACAGGAGGCTTTAAAATTTTCTTTCTAGTGACCTTCGTTTGGGAGAAAAATGCAAAGGTACAAGACAGCTTTTCCTTGCCAATATCTCTCTTTTGCAAAGAGCTGCGCATTGGAAAATTCAGGGCTATGTCGTGTAGATGATGGCCTAACAGGAGGCTTTAAAATTTTCTTTCTAGTGACCTTCGTTTGGGAGAAAAATGCAAAGGTACAAGACAGCTTTTCCTTGCCAATATCTCTCTTTTGCAAAGAGCTGCGCATTGGAAAATTCAGGGCTATGTCGTGTAGATGATGGCCTAACAGGAGGCTTTAAAATTTTCTTTCTAGTGTCCTTCGTTTGGGAGAAAAATGCAATGGTACAAGACAGCTTTTCCTTGCCAATATCTCTCTTTTGCAAAGAGCTACGCATTGGAAAATTCAGGGCTATGTCGTGTAGATGATGGCCTAACAGGAGGCTTTAAAATTTTCTTTCTAGTGACCTTCGTTTGGGAGAAAAATGCAAAGGTACAAGACAGCTTTTCCTTGCCAATATCTCTCTTTTGCAAAGAGCTGCGCATTGGAAAATTCAGGGCTATGTCGTGTAGATGATGGCCTAACAGGAGGCTTTAAAATTTTCTTTCTAGTGTCCTTCGTTTGGGAGAAAAATGCAATGGTACAAGACAGCTTTTCCTTGCCAATATCTCTCTTTTGCAAAGAGCTGCGCATTGGAAAATTCAGGGCTATTTCGTGTAGATGATGGCCTAACAGGAGGCTTTAAAATTTTATTTCTAGTGTCCTTCGTTTGGGAGAAAAATGCAAAGGTACAAGACAGCTTTTCCTTGCCAATATCTCTCTTTTGCAAAGAGCTGCGCATTGAAAAATTCAGGGCTATGTCGTGTAGATGATGGCCTAACAGGAGGCTTTAAAATTTTCTTTCTAGTGTCCTTCGTTTGGGAGAAAAATGCAATGGTACAAGACAGCTTTTCCTTGCCAATATCTCTCTTTTGCAAAGAGCTACGCATTGGAAAATTCAGGGCTATGTCGTGTAGATGATGGCCTAACAGGAGGCTTTAAAATTTTAATTCTAGTGTCCTTCGTTTGGGAGAAAAATGCAAAGGTACAAGACAGCTTTTCCTTGCCAATATCTCTCTTTTGCAAAGAGCTGCGCATTGGAAAATTCAGGGCTATATCGTGTAGATGATGGCCTAACAGGAGGCTTTAAAATTTTCTTTCTAGTGTCCTTCGTTTGGGAGAAAAATGCAATGGTACAAGACAGCTTTTCCTTGCCAATATCTCTCTTTTGCAAAGAGCTACGCATTGGAAAATTCAGGGCTATGTCGTGTAGATGATGGCCTAACAGGAGGCTTTAAAATTTTCTTTCTAGTGTTCTTCGTTTGGGAGAAAAATGCAATGGTACAAGACAGCTTTTCCTTGCCAATATCTCTCTTTTGCAAAGAGCTGCGCATTGGAAAATTCAGGGCTATTTCGTGTAGATGATGGCCTAACAGGAGGCTTTAAAATTTTCTTTCTAGTGTCCTTCGTTTGGGAGAAAAATGCAAAGGTACAAGACAGCTTTTCCTTGCCAATATTTCTCTTTTGCAAAGAGCTACGCATTGGAAAATTCAGGGCTATGTCGTGTAGATGATGGCCTAACAGGAGGCTTTAAAATTTTCTTTCTAGTGACCTTCGTTTGGGAGAAAAATGCAAAGGTACAAGACAGCTTTTCCTTGCCAATATCTTTCTTTTGCAAAGAGCTGCGCATTGGAAAATTCAGGGCTATGTCGTGTAGATGATGGCCTAACAGGAGGCTTTAAAATTTTCTTTCTAGTGACCTTCGTTTGGGAGAAAAATGCAAAGGTACAAGACAGCTTTTCCTTGCCAATATCTCTCTTTTGCAAAGAGCTGCGCATTGGAAAATTCAGGGCTATGTCGTGTAGATGATGGCCTAACAGGAGGCTTTAAAATTTTCTTTCTAGTGTCCTTCGTTTGGGAGAAAAATGCAATGGTACAAGACAGCTTTTCCTTGCCAATATCTCTCTTTTGCAAAGAGCTACGCATTGGAAAATTCAGGGCTATGTCGTGTAGATGATGGCCTAACAGGAGGCTTTAAAATTTTCTTTCTAGTGACCTTCGTTTGGGAGAAAAATGCAAAGGTACAAGACAGCTTTTCCTTGCCAATATCTCTCTTTTGCAAAGAGCTGCGCATTGGAAAATTCAGGGCTATGTCGTGTAGATGATGGCCTAACAGGAGGCTTTAAAATTTTCTTTCTAGTGTCCTTCGTTTGGGAGAAAAATGCAATGGTACAAGACAGCTTTTCCTTGCCAATATCTCTCTTTTGCAAAGAGCTACGCATTGGAAAATTCAGGGCTATGTCGTGTAGATGATGGCCTAACAGGAGGCTTTAAAATTTTAATTCTAGTGTCCTTCGTTTGGGAGAAAAATGCAATGGTACAAGACAGCTTTTCCTTGCCAATATCTCTCTTTTGCAAAGAGCTACGCATTGGAAAATTCAGGGCTATGTCGTGTAGATGATGGCCTAACAGGAGGCTTTAAAATTTTAATTCTAGTGTCCTTCGTTTGGGAGAAAAATGCAATGGTACAAGACAGCTTTTCCTTGCCAATATCTCTCTTTTGCAAAGAGCTACGCATTGGAAAATTCAGGGCTATGTCGTGTAGATGATGGCCTAACAGGAGGCTTTAAAATTTTAATTCTAGTGTCCTTCGTTTGGGAGAAAAATGCAATGGTACAAGACAGCTTTTCCTTGCCAATATCTCTCTTTTGCAAAGAGCTACGCATTGGAAAATTCAGGGCTATGTCGTGTAGATGATGGCCTAACAGGAGGCTTTAAAATTTTAATTCTAGTGTCCTTCGTTTGGGAGAAAAATGCAAAGGTACAAGACAGCTTTTCCTTGCCAATATCTCTCTTTTGCAAAGAGCTGCGCATTGGAAAATTCAGGGCTATATCGTGTAGATGATGGCCTAACAGGAGGCTTTAAAATTTTCTTTCTAGTGTCCTTCGTTTGGGAGAAAAATGCAATGGTACAAGACAGCTTTTCCTTGCCAATATCTCTCTTTTGCAAAGAGCTACGCATTGGAAAATTCAGGGCTATGTCGTGTAGATGATAGCCTAACAGGAGGCTTTAAAATTTTCTTTCTAGTGTCCTTCGTTTGGGAGAAAAATGCAATGGTACAAGACAGCTTTTCCTTGCCAATATCTCTCTTTTGCAAAGAGCTGCGCATTGGAAAATTCAGGGCTATGTCGTGTAGATGATGGCCTAACAGGAGGCTTTAAAATTTTAATTCTAGTGTCCTTCGTTTGGGAGAAAAATGCAATGGTACAAGACAGCTTTTCCTTGCCAATATCTCTCTTTTGCAAAGAGCTACGCATTGGAAAATTCAGGGCTATGTCGTGTAGATGATGGCCTAACAGGAGGCTTTAAAATTTTCTTTCTAGTGACCTTCGTTTGGGAGAAAAATGCAAAGGTACAAGACAGCTTTTCCTTGCCAATATCTCTCTTTTGCAAAGAGCTGCGCATTGGAAAATGCAGGGCTATGTCGTGTAGATGATGGCCTAACAGGAGGCTTTAAAATTTTCTTTCTAGTGTTCTTCGTTTGGGAGAAAAATGCAATGGTACAAGACAGCTTTTCCTTGCCAATATCTCTCTTTTGCAAAGAGCTGCGCATTGGAAAATTCAGGGCTATTTCGTGTAGATGATGGCCTAACAGGAGGCTTTAAAATTTTCTTTCTAGTGTCCTTCGTTTGGGAGAAAAATGCAAAGGTACAAGACAGCTTTTCCTTGCCAATATTTCTCTTTTGCAAAGAGCTACGCATTGGAAAATTCAGGGCTATGTCGTGTAGATGATGGCCTAACAGGAGGCTTTAAAATTTTCTTTCTAGTGACCTTCGTTTGGGAGAAAAATGCAAAGGTACAAGACAGCTTTTCCTTGCCAATATCTCTCTTTTGCAAAGAGCTGCGCATTGGAAAATTCAGGGCTATGTCGTGTAGATGATGGCCTAACAGGAGGCTTTAAAATTTTCTTTCTAGTGTCCTTCGTTTGGGAGAAAAATGCAATGGTACAAGACAGCTTTTCCTTGCCAATATCTCTCTTTTGCAAAGAGCTACGCATTGGAAAATTCAGGGCTATGTCGTGTAGATGATGGCCTAACAGGAGGCTTTAAAATTTTAATTCTAGTGTCCTTCGTTTGGGAGAAAAATGCAAAGGTACAAGACAGCTTTTCCTTGCCAATATCTCTCTTTTGCAAAGAGCTGCGCATTGGAAAATTCAGGGCTATATCGTGTAGATGATGGCCTAACAGGAGGCTTTAAAATTTTATTTCTAGTGTCCTTCGTTTGGGAGAAAAATGCAATGGTACAAGACAGCTTTACCTTGCCAATATCTCTCTTTTGCAAAGAGCTGCGCATTGGAAAATTCAGGGCTATGTCGTGTAGGTGATGGCCTAACAGGAGGCTTTAAATTTTTCTTTCTAGTGACCTTCGTTTGGGAGAAAAATGCAAAGGTACAAGACAGCTTTTCCTTGCCAATATCTCTCTTTTGCAAAGAGCTGCGCATTGGAAAATTCAGGGCTATGTCGTGTAGATGATGGCCTAACAGGAGGCTTTATAATTTTCTTTCTAGTGTCCTTCGTTTGGGAGAAAAATGCAATGGTACAAGACAGCTTTTCCTTGCCAATATCTCTCTCTTGCAAAGAGCTGCGCATTGGAAAATTCAGGGCTATGTCGTGTAGATGATGGCCTAACAGGAGGCTTTAAAATTTTCTTTCTAGTGTCCTTCGTTTGGGAGAAAAATGCAATGGTACAAGACAGCTTTTCCTTGCCAATATCTCTCTTTTGCAAAGAGCTACGCATTGGAAAATTCAGGGCTATGTCGTGTAGATGATGGCCTAACAGGAGGCTTTAAAATATTCTTTCTAGTGTCCTTCGTTTGGGAGAAAAATGCAAAGGTACAAGACAGCTTTTCCTTGCCAATATTTCTCTTTTGCAAAGAGCTACGCATTGGAAAATTCAGGGCTATGTCGTGTAGATGATGGCCTAACAGGAGGCTTTAAAATTTTCTTTCTAGTGACCTTCGTTTGGGAGAAAAATGCAAAGGTACAAGACAGCTTTTCCTTGCCAATATCTCTCTTTTGCAAAGAGCTACGCATTGGAAAATTCAGGGCTATGTCGTGTAGATGATGGCCTAACAGGAGGCTTTAAAATTTTCTTTCTAGTGTCCTTCGTTTGGGAGAAAAATGCAATGGTACAAGACAGCTTTTCCTTGCCAATATCTCTCTTTTGCAAAGAGCTACGCATTGGAAAATTCAGGGCTATGTCGTGTAGATGATGGCCTAACAGGAGGCTTTAAAATTTTCTTTCTAGTGACC
The DNA here is from genome assembly GCF_028390025.1 of Pseudophryne corroboree. Lineage (NCBI taxonomy): Eukaryota > Metazoa > Chordata > Amphibia > Anura > Myobatrachidae > Pseudophryne > Pseudophryne corroboree. The sequence continues at coordinate 65,245 of NW_026970513.1, forward strand.
TTCGTTTGGGAGAAAAATGCAAAGGTACAAGACAGCTTTTCCTTGCCAATATCTCTCTTTTGCAAAGAGCTGCGCATTGGAAAATGCAGGGCTATGTCGTGTAGATGATGGCCTAACAGGAGGCTTTAAAATTTTCTTTCTAGTGTCCTTCGTTTGGGAGAAAAATGCAATGGTACAAGACAGCTTTTCCTTGCCAATATCTCTCTCTTGCAAAGAGCTGCGCATTGGAAAATTCAGGGCTATGTCGTGTAGATGATGGCCTAACAGGAGGCTTTAAAATTTTCTTTCTAGTGTCCTTCGTTTGGGAGAAAAATGCAATGGTACAAGACAGCTTTTCCTTGCCAATATCTCTCTTTTGCAAAGAGCTACGCATTGGAAAATTCAGGGCTATGTCGTGTAGATGATGGCCTAACAGGAGGCTTTAAAATATTCTTTCTAGTGTCCTTCGTTTGGGAGAAAAATGCAAAGGTACAAGACAGCTTTTCCTTGGCAATATTTCTCTTTTGCAAAGAGCTACGCATTGGAAAATTCAGGGCTATGTCGTGTAGATGATGGCCTAACAGGAGGCTTTAAAATTTTCTTTCTAGTGACCTTCGTTTGGGAGAAAAATGCAAAGGTACAAGACAGCTTTTCCTTGCCAATATCTCTCTTTTGCAAAGAGCTACGCATTGGAAAATTCAGGGCTATGTCGTGTAGATGATGGCCTAACAGGAGGCTTTAAAATTTTCTTTCTAGTGTTCTTCGTTTGGAAGAAAAATGCAATGGTACAAGACAGCTTTTCCTTGCCAATATCTCTCTTTTGCAAAGAGCTGCGCATTGGAAAATTCAGGGCTATGTCGTGTAGATGATGGCCTAACAGGAGGCTTTAAAATTTTCTTTCTAGTGTCCTTCGTTTGGGAGAAAAATGCAAAGGTACAAGACAGCTTTTCCTTGCCAATATCTCTCTTTTGCAAAGAGCTGCGCATTGGAAAATTCAGGGCTATATCGTGTAGATGATGGCCTAACAGGAGGCTTTAAAATTTTCTTTCTAGTGTCCTTCGTTTGGGAGAAAAATGCAATGGTACAAGACAGCTTTTCCTTGCCAATATCTCTCTTTTGCAAAGAGCTACGCATTGGAAAATTCAGGGCTATGTCGTGTAGATGATGGCCTAACAGGAGGCTTTAAAATTTTCTTTCTAGTGTCCTTCGTTTGGGAGAAAAATGCAATGGTACAAGACAGCTTTTCCTTGCCAATATCTCTCTCTTGCAAAGAGCTGCGCATTGGAAAATTCAGGGCTATGTCGTGTAGATGATGGCCTAACAGGAGGCTTTAAAATTTTCTTTCTAGTGTCCTTCGTTTGGGAGAAAAATGCGAAAGGTACAAGACAGCTTTTCCTTGCCAATATCTCTCTTTTGCAAAGAGCTGCGCATTGGTAAATGCAGGGCTATGTCGTGTAGATGATGGCCTAACAGGAGGCTTTAAAATTTTCTTTCTAGTGTCCTTCGTTTGGGAGAAAAATGCAATGGTACAAGACAGCTTTTCCTTGCCAATATCTCTCTTTTGCAAAGAGCTACGCATTGGAAAATTCAGGGCTATGTCGTGTAGATGATGGCCTAACAGGAGGCTTTAAAATTTTCTTTCTAGTGACCTTCGTTTGGGAGAAAAATGCAAAGGTACAAGACAGCTTTTCCTTGCCAATATCTCTCTTTTGCAAAGAGCTGCGCATTGGAAAATTCAGGGCTATGTCGTGTAGATGATGGCCTAACAGGAGGCTTTAAAATTTTCTTTTTAGTGACCTTCGTTTGGGAGAAAAATGCAAAGGTACAAGACAGCTTTTCCTTGCCAATATCTCTCTTTTGCAAAGAGCTGCGCATTGGAAAATTCAGGGCTATGTCGTGTAGATGATGGCCTAACAGGAGGCTTTAAAATTTTCTTTCTAGTGTCCTTCGTTTGGGAGAAAAATGCGAAAGGTACAAGACAGCTTTTCCTTGCCAATATCTCTCTTTTGCAAAGAGCTGCGCATTGGTAAATGCAGGGCTATGTCGTGTAGATGATGGCCTAACAGGAGGCTTTAAAATTTTCTTTCTAGTGTCCTTCGTTTGGGAGAAAAATGCAATGGTACAAGACAGCTTTTCCTTGCCAATATCTCTCTTTTGCAAAGAGCTACGCATTGGAAAATTCAGGGCTATGTCGTGTAGATGATGGCCTAACAGGAGGCTTTAAAATTTTCTTTCTAGTGACCTTCGTTTGGGAGAAAAATGCAAAGGTACAAGACAGCTTTTCCTTGCCAATATCTCTCTTTTGCAAAGAGCTGCGCATTGGAAAATTCAGGGCTATGTCGTGTAGATGATGGCCTAACAGGAGGCTTTAAAATTTTCTTTTTAGTGACCTTCGTTTGGGAGAAAAATGCAAAGGTACAAGACAGCTTTTCCTTGCCAATATCTCTCTTTTGCAAAGAGCTGCGCATTGGAAAATTCAGGGCTATGTCGTGTAGATGATGGCCTAACAGGAGGCTTTAAAATTTTCTTTCTAGTGACCTTCGTTTGGGAGAAAAATGCAAAGGTACAAGACAGCTTTTCCTTGCCAATATCTCTCTTTTGCAAAGAGCTGCGCATTGGAAAATTCAGGGCTATTTCGTGTAGATGATGGCCTTAACAGGAGGCTTTAAAATTTTCTTTCTAGTGACCTTCGTTTGGGAGAAAAATGCAAAGGTACAAGACAGCTTTTCCTTGCCAATATCTCTCTTTTGCAAAGAGCTGCGCATTGGAAAATGCAGGGCTATGTCGTGTAGATGATGGCCTAACAGGAGGCTTTAAAATTTTCTTTCTAGTGTTCTTCGTTTGGAAGAAAAATGCAATGGTACAAGACAGCTTTTCCTTGCCAATATCTCTCTTTTGCAAAGAGCTGCGCATTGGAAAATTCAGGGCTATGTCGTGTAGATGATGGCCTAACAGGAGGCTTTAAAATTTTCTTTCTAGTGTCCTTCGTTTGGGAGAAAAATGCAATGGTACAAGACAGCTTTTCCTTGCCAATATCTCTCTTTTGCAAAGAGCTACGCATTGGAAAATTCAGGGCTATGTCGTGTAGATGATGGCCTAACAGGAGGCTTTAAAATTTTAATTCTAGTGTCCTTCGTTTGGGAGAAAAATGCAAAGGTACAAGACAGCTTTTCCTTGCCAATATCTCTCTTTTGCAAAGAGCTGCGCATTGGAAAATTCAGGGCTATATCGTGTAGATGATGGCCTAACAGGAGGCTTTAAAATTTTCTTTCTAGTGTCCTTCGTTTGGGAGAAAAATGCAATGGTACAAGACAGCTTTTCCTTGCCAATATCTCTCTTTTGCAAAGAGCTACGCATTGGAAAATTCAGGGCTATGTCGTGTAGATGATGGCCTAACAGGAGGCTTTAAAATTTTCTTTCTAGTGTCCTTCGTTTGGGAGAAAAATGCAATGGTACAAGACAGCTTTTCCTTGCCAATATCTCTCTCTTGCAAAGAGCTGCGCATTGGAAAATTCAGGGCTATGTCGTGTAGATGATGGCCTAACAGGAGGCTTTAAAATTTTCTTTCTAGTGTCCTTCGTTTGGGAGAAAAATGCGAAAGGTACAAGACAGCTTTTCCTTGCCAATATCTCTCTTTTGCAAAGAGCTGCGCATTGGTAAATGCAGGGCTATGTCGTGTAGATGATGGCCTAACAGGAGGCTTTAAAATTTTCTTTCTAGTGTCCTTCGTTTGGGAGAAAAATGCAATGGTACAAGACAGCTTTTCCTTGCCAATATCTCTCTTTTGCAAAGAGCTACGCATTGGAAAATTCAGGGCTATGTCGTGTAGATGATGGCCTAACAGGAGGCTTTAAAATTTTCTTTCTAGTGACCTTCGTTTGGGAGAAAAATGCAAAGGTACAAGACAGCTTTTCCTTGCCAATATCTCTCTTTTGCAAAGAGCTGCGCATTGGAAAATTCAGGGCTATGTCGTGTAGATGATGGCCTAACAGGAGGCTTTAAAATTTTCTTTCTAGTGACCTTCGTTTGGGAGAAAAATGCAAAGGTACAAGACAGCTTTTCCTTGCCAATATCTCTCTTTTGCAAAGAGCTGCGCATTGGAAAATTCAGGGCTATTTCGTGTAGATGATGGCCTTAACAGGAGGCTTTAAAATTTTCTTTCTAGTGACCTTCGTTTGGGAGAAAAATGCAAAGGTACAAGACAGCTTTTCCTTGCCAATATCTCTCTTTTGCAAAGAGCTGCGCATTGGAAAATTCAGGGCTATGTCGTGTAGATGATGGCCTAACAGGAGGCTTTAAAATTTTCTTTCTAGTGTCCTCTGTTTGGGAGAAAAATGCAATGGTACAAGACAGCTTTTCCTTGCCAATATCTCTCTCTTGCAAAGAGCTGCGCATTGGAAAATTCAGGGCTATGTCGTGTAGATGATGGCCTAACAGGAGGCTTTAAAATTTTCTTTCTAGTGTCCTTCGTTTGGGAGAAAAATGCGAAAGGTACAAGACAGCTTTTCCTTGCCAATATCTCTCTTTTGCAAAGAGCTGCGCATTGGTAAATGCAGGGCTATGTCGTGTAGATGATGGCCTAACAGGAGGCTTTAAAATTTTCTTTCTAGTGTCCTTCGTTTGGGAGAAAAATGCAATGGTACAAGACAGCTTTTCCTTGCCAATATCTCTCTTTTGCAAAGAGCTACGCATTGGAAAATTCAGGGCTATGTCGTGTAGATGATGGCCTAACAGGAGGCTTTAAAATTTTCTTTCTAGTGACCTTCGTTTGGGAGAAAAATGCAAAGGTACAAGACAGCTTTTCCTTGCCAATATCTCTCTTTTGCAAAGAGCTGCGCATTGGAAAATTCAGGGCTATGTCGTGTAGATGATGGCCTAACAGGAGGCTTTAAAATTTTCTTTTTAGTGACCTTCGTTTGGGAGAAAAATGCAAAGGTACAAGACAGCTTTTCCTTGCCAATATCTCTCTTTTGCAAAGAGCTGCGCATTGGAAAATTCAGGGCTATGTCGTGTAGATGATGGCCTAACAGGAGGCTTTAAAATTTTCTTTCTAGTGACCTTCGTTTGGGAGAAAAATGCAATGGTACAAGACAGCTTTTCCTTGCCAATATCTCTCTTTTGCAAAGAGCTGCGCATTGGAAAATTCAGGGCTATTTCGTGTAGATGATGGCCTTAACAGGAGGCTTTAAAATTTTCTTTCTAGTGACCTTCGTTTGGGAGAAAAATGCAAAGGTACAAGACAGCTTTTCCTTGCCAATATCTCTCTTTTGCAAAGAGCTGCGCATTGGAAAATTCAGGGCTATGTCGTGTAGATGATGGCCTAACAGGAGGCTTTAAAATTTTCTTTCTAGTGTCCTTCGTTTGGGAGAAAAATGCAATGGTACAAGACAGCTTTTCCTTGCCAATATCTCTCTTTTGCAAAGAGCTGCGCATTGGAAAATTCAGGGCTATTTCGTGTAGATGATAGCCTAACAGGAGGCTTTAAAATTTTCTTTCTAGTGTCCTTCGTTTGGGAGAAAAATGCAAAGGTACAAGACAGCTTTTCCTTGCCAATATCTCTCTTTTGCAAAGAGCTGCGCATTGGAAAATTCAGGGCTATATCGTGTAGATGATGGCCTAACAGGAGGCTTTAAAATTTTCTTTCTAGTGTCCTTCGTTTGGGAGAAAAATGCAATGGTACAAGACAGCTTTTCCTTGCCAATATCTCTCTTTTGCAAAGAGCTACGCATTGGAAAATTCAGGGCTATGTCGTGTAGATGATGGCCTAACAGGAGGCTTTAAAATTTTCTTTCTAGTGTCCTTCGTTTGGGAGAAAAATGCAATGGTACAAGACAGCTTTTCCTTGCCAATATCTCTCTCTTGCAAAGAGCTGCGCATTGGAAAATTCAGGGCTATGTCGTGTAGATGATGGCCTAACAGGAGGCTTTAAAATTTTCTTTCTAGTGTCCTTCGTTTGGGAGAAAAATGCGAAAGGTACAAGACAGCTTTTCCTTGCCAATATCTCTCTTTTGCAAAGAGCTGCGCATTGGTAAATGCAGGGCTATGTAGTGTAGATGATGGCCTAACAGGAGGCTTTAAAATTTTCTTTCTAGTGTCCTTCGTTTGGGAGAAAAATGCAACGGTACAAGACAGCTTTTCCTTGCCAATATCTCTCTTTTGCAAAGAGCTACGCATTGGAAAATTCAGGGCTATGTCGTGTAGATGATGGCCTAACAGGAGGCTTTAAAATTTTCTTTCTAGTGACCTTCGTTTGGGAGAAAAATGCAAAGGTACAAGACAGCTTTTCCTTGCCAATATCTCTCTTTTGCAAAGAGCTGCGCATTGGAAAATTCAGGGCTATGTCGTGTAGATGATGGCCTAACAGGAGGCTTTAAAATTTTCTTTTTAGTGACCTTCGTTTGGGAGAAAAATGCAAAGGTACAAGACAGCTTTTCCTTGCCAATATCTCTCTTTTGCAAAGAGCTGCGCATTGGAAAATTCAGGGCTATGTCGTGTAGATGATGGCCTAACAGGAGGCTTTAAAATTTTCTTTCTAGTGACCTTCGTTTGGGAGAAAAATGCAAAGGTACAAGACAGCTTTTCCTTGCCAATATCTCTCTTTTGCAAAGAGCTGCGCATTGGAAAATTCAGGGCTATTTCGTGTAGATGATGGCCTTAACAGGAGGCTTTAAAATTTTCTTTCTAGTGACCTTCGTTTGGGAGAAAAATGCAAAGGTACAAGACAGCTTTTCCTTGCCAATATCTCTCTTTTGCAAAGAGCTGCGCATTGGAAAATTCAGGGCTATGTCGTGTAGATGATGGCCTAACAGGAGGCTTTAAAATTTTCTTTCTAGTGTCCTTCGTTTGGGAGAAAAATGCAATGGTACAAGACAGCTTTTCCTTGCCAATATCTCTCTTTTGCAAAGAGCTGCGCATTGGAAAATTCAGGGCTATTTCGTGTAGATGATAGCCTAACAGGAGGCTTTAAAATTTTCTTTCTAGTGTCCTTCGTTTGGGAGAAAAATGCAAAGGTACAAGACAGCTTTTCCTTGCCAATATCTCTCTTTTGCAAAGAGCTACGCATTGGAAAATTCAGGGCTATGTCGTGTAGATGATGGCCTAACAGGAGGCTTTAAAATTTTCTTTCTAGTGACCTTCGTGTGGGAGAAAAATGCAAAGGTACAAGACAGCTTTTCCTTGCCAATATCTCTCTTTTGCAAAGAGCTGCGCATTGGAAAATTCAGGGCTATGTCGTGTAGATGATGGCCTAACAGGAGGCTTTAAAATTTTCTTTCTAGTGACCTTCGTTTGGGAGAAAAATGCAAAGGTACAAGACAGCTTTTCCTTGCCAATATCTCTCTTTTGCAAAGAGCTACGCATTGGAAAATTCAGGGCTATGTCGTGTAGATGATGGCCTAACAGGAGGCTTTATAATTTTCTTTCTAGTGTCCTTCGTTTGGGAGAAAAATGCAATGGTACAAGACAGCTTTTCCTTGCCAATATCTCTCTCTTGCAAAGAGCTGCGCATTGGAAAATTCAGGGCTATGTCGTGTAGATGATGGCCTAACAGGAGGCTTTAAAATTTTCTTTCTAGTGTCCTTCGTTTGGGAGAAAAATGCAATGGTACAAGACAGCTTTTCCTTGCCAATATCTCTCTTTTGCAAAGAGCTACGCATTGGAAAATTCAGGGCTATGTCGTGTAGATGATGGCCTAACAGGAGGCTTTAAAATTTTCTTTCTAGTGTCCTTCGTTTGGGAGAAAAATGCAAAGGTACAAGACAGCTTTTCCTTGCCAATATTTCTCTTTTGCAAAGAGCTACGCATTGGAAAATTCAGGGCTATGTCGTGTAGATGATGGCCTAACAGGAGGCTTTAAAATTTTCTTTCTAGTGACCTTCGTTTGGGAGAAAAATGCAAAGGTACAAGACAGCTTTTCCTTGCCAATATCTCTCTTTTGCAAAGAGCTGCGCATTGGAAAATTCAGGGCTATGTCGTGTAGATGATGGCCTAACAGGAGGCTTTAAAATTTTCTTTCTAGTGACCTTCGTTTGGGAGAAAAATGCAAAGGTACAAGACAGCTTTTCCTTGCCAATATCTCTCTTTTGCAAAGAGCTGCGCATTGGAAAATTCAGGGCTATGTCGTGTAGATGATGGCCTAACAGGAGGCTTTAAAATTTTAATTCTAGTGTCCTTCGTTTGGGAGAAAAATGCAATGGTACAAGACAGCTTTTCCTTGCCAATATCTCTCTTTTGCAAAGAGCTACGCATTGGAAAATTCAGGGCTATGTCGTGTAGATGATGGCCTAACAGGAGGCTTTAAAATTTTAATTCTAGTGTCCTTCGTTTGGGAGAAAAATGCAAAGGTACAAGACAGCTTTTCCTTGCCAATATCTCTCTTTTGCAAAGAGCTGCGCATTGGAAAATTCAGGGCTATATCGTGTAGATGATGGCCTAACAGGAGGCTTTAAAATTTTCTTTCTAGTGTCCTTCGTTTGGGAGAAAAATGCAATGGTACAAGACAGCTTTTCCTTGCCAATATCTCTCTTTTGCAAAGAGCTACGCATTGGAAAATTCAGGGCTATGTCGTGTAGATGATAGCCTAACAGGAGGCTTTAAAATTTTCTTTCTAGTGTCCTTCGTTTGGGAGAAAAATGCAATGGTACAAGACAGCTTTTCCTTGCCAATATCTCTCTTTTGCAAAGAGCTGCGCATTGGAAAATTCAGGGCTATGTCGTGTAGATGATGGCCTAACAGGAATCTTTAAAATTTTAATTCTAGTGTCCTTCGTTTGGGAGAAAAATGCAAAGGTACAAGACAGCTTTTCCTTGCCAATATCTCTCTTTTGCAAAGAGCTGCGCATTGGAAAATTCAGGGCTATATCGTGTAGATGATGGCCTAACAGGAGGCTTTAAAATTTTCTTTCTAGTGTCCTTCGTTTGGGAGAAAAATGCAATGGTACAAGACAGCTTTTCCTTGCCAATATCTCTCTTTTGCAAAGAGCTACGCATTGGAAAATTCAGGGCTATGTCGTGTAGATGATAGCCTAACAGGAGGCTTTAAAATTTTCTTTCTAGTGTCCTTCGTTTGGGAGAAAAATGCAATGGTACAAGACAGCTTTTCCTTGCCAATATCTCTCTTTTGCAAAGAGCTGCGCATTGGAAAATTCAGGGCTATGTCGTGTAGATGATGGCCTAACAGGAGGCTTTAAAATTTTCTTTCTAGTGTCCTTCGTTTGGGAGAAAAATGCAATGGTACAAGACAGCTTTTCCTTGCCAATATCTCTCTTTTGCAAAGAGCTACGCATTGGAAAATTCAGGGCTATGTCGTGTAGATGATGGCCTAACAGGAGGCTTTAAAATTTTCTTTCTAGTGTCCTTCGTTTGGGAGAAAAATGTGAAAGGTACAAGACAGCTTTTCCTTGCCAATATCTCTCTTTTGCAAAGAGCTGCGCATTGGTAAATGCAGGGCTATGTCGTGTAGATGATGGCCTAACAGGAGGCTTTAAAATTTTCTTTCTAGTGTCCTTCGTTTGGGAGAAAAATGCAATGGTACAAGACAGCTTTTCCTTGCCAATATCTCTCTTTTGCAAAGAGCTACGCATTGGAAAATTCAGGGCTATGTCGTGTAGATGATGGCCTAACAGGAGGCTTTAAAATTTTCTTTCTAGTGACCTTCGTTTGGGAGAAAAATGCAAAGGTACAAGACAGCTTTTCCTTGCCAATATCTCTCTTTTGCAAAGAGCTGCGCATTGGAAAATTCAGGGCTATGTCGTGTAGATGATGGCCTAACAGGAGGCTTTAAAATTTTCTTTTTAGTGACCTTCGTTTGGGAGAAAAATGCAAAGGTACAAGACAGCTTTTCCTTGCCAATATCTCTCTTTTGCAAAGAGCTGCGCATTGGAAAATTCAGGGCTATGTCGTGTAGATGATGGCCTAACAGGAGGCTTTAAAATTTTCTTTCTAGTGACCTTCGTTTGGGAGAAAAATGCAAAGGTACAAGACAGCTTTTCCTTGCCAATATCTCTCTTTTGCAAAGAGCTGCGCATTGGAAAATTCAGGGCTATTTCGTGTAGATGATGGCCTTAACAGGAGGCTTTAAAATTTTCTTTCTAGTGACCTTCGTTTGGGAGAAAAATGCAAAGGTACAAGACAGCTTTTCCTTGCCAATATCTCTCTTTTGCAAAGAGCTGCGCATTGGAAAATTCAGGGCTATGTCGTGTAGATGATGGCCTAACAGGAGGCTTTAAAATTTTCTTTCTAGTGTCCTTCGTTTGGGAGAAAAATGCAATGGTACAAGACAGCTTTTCCTTGCCAATATCTCTCTTTTGCAAAGAGCTGCGCATTGGAAAATTCAGGGCTATTTCGTGTAGATGATAGCCTAACAGGAGGCTTTAAAATTTTCTTTCTAGTGTCCTTCGTTTGGGAGAAAAATGCAAAGGTACAAGACAGCTTTTCCTTGCCAATATCTCTCTTTTGCAAAGAGCTACGCATTGGAAAATTCAGGGCTATGTCGTGTAGATGATGGCCTAACAGGAGGCTTTAAAATTTTCTTTCTAGTGACCTTCGTGTGGGAGAAAAATGCAAAGGTACAAGACAGCTTTTCCTTGCCAATATCTCTCTTTTGCAAAGAGCTGCGCATTGGAAAATTCAGGGCTATGTCGTGTAGATGATGGCCTAACAGGAGGCTTTAAAATTTTCTTTCTAGTGACCTTCGTTTGGGAGAAAAATGCAAAGGTACAAGACAGCTTTTCCTTGCCAATATCTCTCTTTTGCAAAGAGCTGCGTATTGGAAAATTCAGGGCTATGTCGTGTAGATGATGGCCTAACAGGAGGCTTTAAAATTGTCTTTCTAGTGACCTTCGTTTGGGAGAAAAATGCAAAGGTACAAGACAGCTTTCTTGCCAATATCTCTCTTTTGCAAAGAGCTGCGCATTGGAAAATTCAGGGCTATGTCGTGTAGATGATGGCCTAACAGGAGGCTTTAAATTGTCTTTCTAGTGACCTTCGTTTGGGAGAAAAATGCAAAGGTACAAGACAGCTTTTCCTTGCCAATATCTCTCTTTTGCAAAGAGCTGCGCATTGGAAAATTCAGGGCTATGTCGTGTAGATGATGGCCTAACAGGAGGCTTTAAAATTTTCTTTCTAGTGTCCTTCGTTTGGGAGAAAAATGCAATGGTACAAGACAGCTTTTCCTTGCCAATATCTCTCTTTTGCAAAGAGCTACGCATTGGAAAATTCAGGGCTATGTCGTGTAGATGATGGCCTAACAGGAGGCTTTAAAATTTTCTTTCTAGTGTCCTTCGTTTGGGAGAAAAATGCAATGGTACAAGACAGCTTTTCCTTGCCAATATCTCTCTTTTGCAAAGAGCTACGCATTGGAAAATTCAGGGCTATGTCGTGTAGATGATGGCCTAACAGGAGGCTTTAAAATTTTAATTCTAGTGTCCTTCGTTTGGGAGAAAAATGCAATGGTACAAGACAGCTTTTCCTTGCCAATATCTCTCTTTTGCAAAGAGCTACGCATTGGAAAATTCAGGGCTATGTCGTGTAGATGATGGCCTAACAGGAGGCTTTAAAATTTTAATTCTAGTGTCCTTCGTTTGGGAGAAAAATGCAATGGTACAAGACAGCTTTTCCTTGCCAATATCTCTCTTTTGCAAAGAGCTACGCATTGGAAAATTCAGGGCTATGTCGTGTAGATGATAGCCTAACAGGAGGCTTTAAAATTTTCTTTCTAGTGTCCTTCGTTTGGGAGAAAAATGCAATGGTACAAGACAGCTTTTCCTTGCCAATATCTCTCTTTTGCAAAGAGCTGCGCATTGGAAAATTCAGGGCTATGTCGTGTAGATGATGGCCTAACAGGAGGCTTTAAAATTTTCTTTCTAGTGTCCTTCGTTTGGGAGAAAAATGCAATGGTACAAGACAGCTTTTCCTTGCCAATATCTCTCTTTTGCAAAGAGCTACGCATTGGAAAATTCAGGGCTATGTCGTGTAGATGATGGCCTAACAGGAGGCTTTAAAATTTTCTTTCTAGTGTCCTTCGTTTGGGAGAAAAATGTGAAAGGTACAAGACAGCTTTTCCTTGCCAATATCTCTCTTTTGCAAAGAGCTGCGCATTGGTAAATGCAGGGCTATGTCGTGTAGATGATGGCCTAACAGGAGGCTTTAAAATTTTCTTTCTAGTGTCCTTCGTTTGGGAGAAAAATGCAATGGTACAAGACAGCTTTTCCTTGCCAATATCTCTCTTTTGCAAAGAGCTACGCATTGGAAAATTCAGGGCTATGTCGTGTAGATGATGGCCTAACAGGAGGCTTTAAAATTTTCTTTCTAGTGACCTTCGTTTGGGAGAAAAATGCAAAGGTACAAGACAGCTTTTCCTTGCCAATATCTCTCTTTTGCAAAGAGCTGCGCATTGGAAAATTCAGGGCTATGTCGTGTAGATGATGGCCTAACAGGAGGCTTTAAAATTTTCTTTTTAGTGACCTTCGTTTGGGAGAAAAATGCAAAGGTACAAGACAGCTTTTCCTTGCCAATATCTCTCTTTTGCAAAGAGCTGCGCATTGGAAAATTCAGGGCTATGTCGTGTAGATGATGGCCTAACAGGAGGCTTTAAAATTTTCTTTCTAGTGACCTTCGTTTGGGAGAAAAATGCAAAGGTACAAGACAGCTTTTCCTTGCCAATATCTCTCTTTTGCAAAGAGCTGCGCATTGGAAAATTCAGGGCTATTTCGTGTAGATGATGGCCTTAACAGGAGGCTTTAAAATTTTCTTTCTAGTGACCTTCGTTTGGGAGAAAAATGCAAAGGTACAAGACAGCTTTTCCTTGCCAATATCTCTCTTTTGCAAAGAGCTGCGCATTGGAAAATTCAGGGCTATGTCGTGTAGATGATGGCCTAACAGGAGGCTTTAAAATTTTCTTTTTAGTGACCTTCGTTTGGGAGAAAAATGCAAAGGTACAAGACAGCTTTTCCTTGCCAATATCTCTCTTTTGCAAAGAGCTGCGCATTGGAAAATTCAGGGCTATGTCGTGTAGATGATGGCCTAACAGGAGGCTTTAAAATTTTCTTTCTAGTGACCTTCGTTTGGGAGAAAAATGCAAAGGTACAAGACAGCTTTTCCTTGCCAATATCTCTCTTTTGCAAAGAGCTGCGCATTGGAAAATTCAGGGCTATTTCGTGTAGATGATGGCCTTAACAGGAGGCTTTAAAATTTTCTTTCTAGTGACCTTCGTTTGGGAGAAAAATGCAAAGGTACAAGACAGCTTTTCCTTGCCAATATCTCTCTTTTGCAAAGAGCTGCGTATTGGAAAATTCAGGGCTATGTCGTGTAGATGATGGCCTAACAGGAGGCTTTAAAATTGTCTTTCTAGTGACCTTCGTTTGGGAGAAAAATGCAAAGGTACAAGACAGCTTTCTTGCCAATATCTCTCTTTTGCAAAGAGCTGCGCATTGGAAAATTCAGGGCTATGTCGTGTAGATGATGGCCTAACAGGAGGCTTTAAATTGTCTTTCTAGTGACCTTCGTTTGGGAGAAAAATGCAAAGGTACAAGACAGCTTTTCCTTGCCAATATCTCTCTTTTGCAAAGAGCTGCGCATTGGAAAATTCAGGGCTATGTCGTGTAGATGATGGCCTAACAGGAGGCTTTAAAATTTTCTTTCTAGTGTCCTTCGTTTGGGAGAAAAATGCAATGGTACAAGACAGCTTTTCCTTGCCAATATCTCTCTTTTGCAAAGAGCTACGCATTGGAAAATTCAGGGCTATGTCGTGTAGATGATGGCCTAACAGGAGGCTTTAAAATTTTCTTTCTAGTGTCCTTCGTTTGGGAGAAAAATGCAATGGTACAAGACAGCTTTTCCTTGCCAATATCTCTCTTTTGCAAAGAGCTACGCATTGGAAAATTCAGGGCTATGTCGTGTAGATGATGGCCTAACAGGAGGCTTTAAAATTTTAATTCTAGTGTCCTTCGTTTGGGAGAAAAATGCAATGGTACAAGACAGCTTTTCCTTGCCAATATCTCTCTTTTGCAAAGAGCTACGCATTGGAAAATTCAGGGCTATGTCGTGTAGATGATGGCCTAACAGGAGGCTTTAAAATTTTAATTCTAGTGTCCTTCGTTTGGGAGAAAAATGCAATGGTACAAGACAGCTTTTCCTTGCCAATATCTCTCTTTTGCAAAGAGCTACGCATTGGAAAATTCAGGGCTATGTCGTGTAGATGATAGCCTAACAGGAGGCTTTAAAATTTTCTTTCTAGTGTCCTTCGTTTGGGAGAAAAATGCAATGGTACAAGACAGCTTTTCCTTGCCAATATCTCTCTTTTGCAAAGAGCTGCGCATTGGAAAATTCAGGGCTATGTCGTGTAGATGATGGCCTAACAGGAGGCTTTAAAATTTTCTTTCTAGTGTCCTTCGTTTGGGAGAAAAATGCAATGGTACAAGACAGCTTTTCCTTGCCAATATCTCTCTTTTGCAAAGAGCTACGCATTGGAAAATTCAGGGCTATGTCGTGTAGATGATGGCCTAACAGGAGGCTTTAAAATTTTCTTTCTAGTGTCCTTCGTTTGGGAGAAAAATGTGAAAGGTACAAGACAGCTTTTCCTTGCCAATATCTCTCTTTTGCAAAGAGCTGCGCATTGGTAAATGCAGGGCTATGTCGTGTAGATGATGGCCTAACAGGAGGCTTTAAAATTTTCTTTCTAGTGTCCTTCGTTTGGGAGAAAAATGCAATGGTACAAGACAGCTTTTCCTTGCCAATATCTCTCTTTTGCAAAGAGCTACGCATTGGAAAATTCAGGGCTATGTCGTGTAGATGATGGCCTAACAGGAGGCTTTAAAATTTTCTTTCTAGTGACCTTCGTTTGGGAGAAAAATGCAAAGGTACAAGACAGCTTTTCCTTGCCAATATCTCTCTTTTGCAAAGAGCTGCGCATTGGAAAATTCAGGGCTATGTCGTGTAGATGATGGCCTAACAGGAGGCTTTAAAATTTTCTTTTTAGTGACCTTCGTTTGGGAGAAAAATGCAAAGGTACAAGACAGCTTTTCCTTGCCAATATCTCTCTTTTGCAAAGAGCTGCGCATTGGAAAATTCAGGGCTATGTCGTGTAGATGATGGCCTAACAGGAGGCTTTAAAATTTTCTTTCTAGTGACCTTCGTTTGGGAGAAAAATGCAAAGGTACAAGACAGCTTTTCCTTGCCAATATCTCTCTTTTGCAAAGAGCTGCGCATTGGAAAATTCAGGGCTATTTCGTGTAGATGATGGCCTTAACAGGAGGCTTTAAAATTTTCTTTCTAGTGACCTTCGTTTGGGAGAAAAATGCAAAGGTACAAGACAGCTTTTCCTTGCCAATATCTCTCTTTTGCAAAGAGCTGCGCATTGGAAAATTCAGGGCTATGTCGTGTAGATGATGGCCTAACAGGAGGCTTTAAAATTTTCTTTCTAGTGTCCTTCGTTTGGGAGAAAAATGCAATGGTACAAGACAGCTTTTCCTTGCCAATATCTCTCTTTTGCAAAGAGCTGCGCATTGGAAAATTCAGGGCTATTTCGTGTAGATGATAGCCTAACAGGAGGCTTTAAAATTTTCTTTCTAGTGTCCTTCGTTTGGGAGAAAAATGCAAAGGTACAAGACAGCTTTTCCTTGCCAATATCTCTCTTTTGCAAAGAGCTACGCATTGGAAAATTCAGGGCTATGTCGTGTAGATGATGGCCTAACAGGAGGCTTTAAAATTTTCTTTCTAGTGACCTTCGTGTGGGAGAAAAATGCAAAGGTACAAGACAGCTTTTCCTTGCCAATATCTCTCTTTTGCAAAGAGCTGCGCATTGGAAAATTCAGGGCTATGTCGTGTAGATGATGGCCTAACAGGAGGCTTTAAAATTTTCTTTCTAGTGACCTTCGTTTGGGAGAAAAATGCAAAGGTACAAGACAGCTTTTCCTTGCCAATATCTCTCTTTTGCAAAGAGCTGCGTATTGGAAAATTCAGGGCTATGTCGTGTAGATGATGGCCTAACAGGAGGCTTTAAAATTGTCTTTCTAGTGACCTTCGTTTGGGAGAAAAATGCAAAGGTACAAGACAGCTTTCTTGCCAATATCTCTCTTTTGCAAAGAGCTGCGCATTGGAAAATTCAGGGCTATGTCGTGTAGATGATGGCCTAACAGGAGGCTTTAAATTGTCTTTCTAGTGACCTTCGTTTGGGAGAAAAATGCAAAGGTACAAGACAGCTTTTCCTTGCCAATATCTCTCTTTTGCAAAGAGCTGCGCATTGGAAAATTCAGGGCTATGTCGTGTAGATGATGGCCTAACAGGAGGCTTTAAAATTTTCTTTCTAGTGTCCTTCGTTTGGGAGAAAAATGCAATGGTACAAGACAGCTTTTCCTTGCCAATATCTCTCTTTTGCAAAGAGCTACGCATTGGAAAATTCAGGGCTATGTCGTGTAGATGATGGCCTAACAGGAGGCTTTAAAATTTTCTTTCTAGTGTCCTTCGTTTGGGAGAAAAATGCAATGGTACAAGACAGCTTTTCCTTGCCAATATCTCTCTTTTGCAAAGAGCTACGCATTGGAAAATTCAGGGCTATGTCGTGTAGATGATGGCCTAACAGGAGGCTTTAAAATTTTAATTCTAGTGTCCTTCGTTTGGGAGAAAAATGCAATGGTACAAGACAGCTTTTCCTTGCCAATATCTCTCTTTTGCAAAGAGCTACGCATTGGAAAATTCAGGGCTATGTCGTGTAGATGATGGCCTAACAGGAGGCTTTAAAATTTTAATTCTAGTGTCCTTCGTTTGGGAGAAAAATGCAAAGGTACAAGACAGCTTTTCCTTGCCAATATCTCTCTTTTGCAAAGAGCTGCGCATTGGAAAATTCAGGGCTATATCGTGTAGATGATGGCCTAACAGGAGGCTTTAAAATTTTCTTTCTAGTGACCTTCGTTTGGGAGAAAAATGCAAAGGTACAAGACAGCTTTTCCTTGCCAATATCTCTCTTTTGCAAAGAGCTGCGCATTGGAAAATGCAGGGCTATGTCGTGTAGATGATGGCCTAACAGGAGGCTTTAAAATTTTCTTTCTAGTGTTCTTCGTTTGGGAGAAAAATGCAATGGTACAAGACAGCTTTTCCTTGCCAATATCTCTCTTTTGCAAAGAGCTGCGCATTGGAAAATTCAGGGCTATTTCGTGTAGATGATGGCCTAACAGGAGGCTTTAAAATTTTCTTTCTAGTGTCCTTCGTTTGGGAGAAAAATGCAAAGGTACAAGACAGCTTTTCCTTGCCAATATCTCTCTTTTGCAAAGAGCTGCGCATTGGAAAATTCAGGGCTATGTCGTGTAGATGATGGCCTAACAGGAGGCTTTAAAATTTTCTTTCTAGTGTCCTTCGTTTGGGAGAAAAATGCAATGGTACAAGACAGCTTTTCCTTGCCAATATCTCTCTTTTGCAAAGAGCTACGCATTGGAAAATTCAGGGCTATGTCGTGTAGATGATGGCCTAACAGGAGGCTTTAAAATTTTAATTCTAGTGTCCTTCGTTTGGGAGAAAAATGCAAAGGTACAAGACAGCTTTTCCTTGCCAATATCTCTCTTTTGCAAAGAGCTGCGCATTGGAAAATTCAGGGCTATATCGTGTAGATGATGGCCTAACAGGAGGCTTTAAAATTTTATTTCTAGTGTCCTTCGTTTGGGAGAAAAATGCAATGGTACAAGACAGCTTTTCCTTGCCAATATCTCTCTTTTGCAAAGAGCTGCGCATTGGAAAATTCAGGGCTATGTCGTGTAGATGATGGCCTAACAGGAGGCTTTAAAATTTTCTTTCTAGTGACCTTCGTTTGGGAGAAAAATGCAAAGGTACAAGACAGCTTTTCCTTGCCAATATCTCTCTTTTGCAAAGAGCTGCGCATTGGAAAATTCAGGGCTATGTCGTGTAGATGATGGCCTAACAGGAGGCTTTAAAATTTTCTTTCTAGTGACCTTCGTTTGGGAGAAAAATGCAAAGGTACAAGACAGCTTTTCCTTGCCAATATCTCTCTTTTGCAAAGAGCTACGCATTGGAAAATTCAGGGCTATGTCGTGTAGATGATGGCCTAACAGGAGGCTTTAAAATTTTAATTCTAGTGTCCTTCGTTTGGGAGAAAAATGCAAAGGTACAAGACAGCTTTTCCTTGCCAATATCTCTCTTTTGCAAAGAGCTGCGCATTGGAAAATTCAGGGCTATATCGTGTAGATGATGGCCTAACAGGAGGCTTTAAAATTTTCTTTCTAGTGTCCTTCGTTTGGGAGAAAAATGCAATGGTACAAGACAGCTTTTCCTTGCCAATATCTCTCTTTTGCAAAGAGCTACGCATTGGAAAATTCAGGGCTATGTCGTGTAGATGATGGCCTAACAGGAGGCTTTAAAATTTTCTTTCTAGTGACCTTCGTTTGGGAGAAAAATGCAATGGTACAAGACAGCTTTTCCTTGCCAATATCTTTTTTTTGCAAAGAGCTGCGCATTGGAAAATTCAGGGCTATTTCGTGTAGATGATGGCCTAACAGGAGGCTTTAAAATTTTCTTTCTAGTGTCCTTCGTTTGGGAGAAAAATGCAAAGGTACAAGACAGCTTTTCCTTGCCAATATCTCTCTTTTGCAAAGAGCTGCGCATTGGAAAATTCAGGGCTATGTCGTGTAGATGATGGCCTAACAGGAGGCTTTAAAATTTTCTTTCTAGTGTCCTTCGTTTGGGAGAAAAATGCAATGGTACAAGACAGCTTTTCCTTGCCAATATCTCTCTTTTGCAAAGAGCTACGCATTGGAAAATTCAGGGCTATGTCGTGTAGATGATGGCCTAACAGGAGGCTTTAAAATTTTAATTCTAGTGTACTTCGTTTGGGAGAAAAATGCAAAGGTACAAGACAGCTTTTCCTTGCCAATATCTCTCTTTTGCAAAGAGCTGCGCATTGGAAAATTCAGGGCTATATCGTGTAGATGATGGCCTAACAGGAGGCTTTAAAATTTTATTTCTAGTGTCCTTCGTTTGGGAGAAAAATGCAATGGTACAAGACAGCTTTTCCTTGCCAATATCTCTCTTTTGCAAAGAGCTGCGCATTGGAAAATTCAGGGCTATGTCGTGTAGATGATGGCCTAACAGGAGGCTTTAAAATTTTCTTTCTAGTGTCCTTCGTTTGGGAGAAAAATGCAATGGTACAAGACAGCTTTTCCTTGCCAATATCTCTCTTTTGCAAAGAGCTACGCATTGGAAAATTCAGGGCTATGTCGTGTAGATGATGGCCTAACAGGAGGCTTTAAAATTTTAATTCTAGTGTCCTTCGTTTGGGAGAAAAATGCAAAGGTACAAGACAGCTTTTCCTTGCCAATATCTCTCTTTTGCAAAGAGCTGCGCATTGGAAAATTCAGGGCTATGTCGTGTAGATGATGGCCTAACAGGAGGCTTTAAAATTTTCTTTCTAGTGTCCTTCGTTTGGGAGAAAAATGCAATGGTACAAGACAGCTTTTCCTTGCCAATATCTCTCTTTTGCAAAGAGCTACGCATTGGAAAATTCAGGGCTATGTCGTGTAGATGATGGCCTAACAGGAGGCTTTAAAATTTTAATTCTAGTGTCCTTCGTTTGGGAGAAAAATGCAATGGTACAAGACAGCTTTTCCTTGCCAATATCTCTCTTTTGCAAAGAGCTACGCATTGGAAAATTCAGGGCTATGTCGTGTAGATGATGGCCTAACAGGAGGCTTTAAAATTTTAATTCTAGTGTCCTTCGTTTGGGAGAAAAATGCAAAGGTACAAGACAGCTTTTCCTTGCCAATATCTCTCTTTTGCAAAGAGCTGCGCATTGGAAAATTCAGGGCTATATCGTGTAGATGATGGCCTAACAGGAGGCTTTAAAATTTTCTTTCTAGTGACCTTCGTTTGGGAGAAAAATGCAAAGGTACAAGACAGCTTTTCCTTGCCAATATCTCTCTTTTGCAAAGAGCTGCGCATTGGAAAATGCAGGGCTATGTCGTGTAGATGATGGCCTAACAGGAGGCTTTAAAATTTTCTTTCTAGTGTTCTTCGTTTGGGAGAAAAATGCAATGGTACAAGACAGCTTTTCCTTGCCAATATCTCTCTTTTGCAAAGAGCTGCGCATTGGAAAATTCAGGGCTATTTCGTGTAGATGATGGCCTAACAGGAGGCTTTAAAATTTTCTTTCTAGTGTCCTTCGTTTGGGAGAAAAATGCAAAGGTACAAGACAGCTTTTCCATGCCAATATCTCTCTTTTGCAAAGAGCTGCGCATTGGAAAATTCAGGGCTATGTCGTGTAGATGATGGCCTAACAGGAGGCTTTAAAATTTTCTTTCTAGTGACCTTCGTTTGGGAGAAAAATGCAAAGGTACAAGACAGCTTTTCCTTGCCAATATCTCTCTTTTGCAAAGAGCTGCGCATTGGAAAATTCAGGGCTATGTCGTGTAGATGATGGCCTAACAGGAGGCTTTAAAATTTTCTTTCTAGTGACCTTCGTTTGGGAGAAAAATGCAAAGGTACAAGACAGCTTTTCCTTGCCAATATCTCTCTTTTGCAAAGAGCTGCGCATTGGAAAATTCAGGGCTATGTCGTGTAGATGATGGCCTAACAGGAGGCTTTAAAATTTTCTTTCTAGTGTCCTTCGTTTGGGAGAAAAATGCAATGGTACAAGACAGCTTTTCCTTGCCAATATCTCTCTTTTGCAAAGAGCTACGCATTGGAAAATTCAGGGCTATGTCGTGTAGATGATGGCCTAACAGGAGGCTTTAAAATTTTAATTCTTGTGTCCTTCGTTTGGGAGAAAAATGCAAAGGTACAAGACAGCTTTTCCTTGCCAATATCTCTCTTTTGCAAAGAGCTGCGCATTGGAAAATTCAGGGCTATATCGTGTAGATGATGGCCTAACAGGAGGCTTTAAAATTTTCTTTCTAGTGTCCTTCGTTTGGGAGAAAAATGCAATGGTACAAGACAGCTTTTCCTTGCCAATATCTCTCTTTTGCAAAGAGCTACGCATTGGAAAATTCACGGCTATGTCGTGTAGATGATGGCCTAACAGGAGGCTTTAAAATTTTCTTTCTAGTGTCCTTCGTTTGGATGAAAAATGCAATGGTACAAGACAGCTTTTCCTTGCCAATATCTCTCTCTTGCAAAGAGCTGCGCATTGGAAAATTCAGGGCTATGTCGTGTAGATGATGGCCTAACAGGAGGCTTTAAAATTTTCTTTCTAGTGTCCTTCGTTTGGGAGAAAAAAGCAATGGTACAAGACAGCTTTTCCTTGCCAATATCTCTCTTTTGCAAAGAGCTGCGCATTGGAAAATTCAGGGCTATTTCGTGTAGATGATGGCCTAACAGGAGGCTTTAAAATTTTCTTTCTAGTGTCCTTCGTTTGGGAGAAAAATGCAAAGGTACAAGACAGCTTTTCCTTGCCAATATTTCTCTTTTGCAAAGAGCTACGCATTGGAAAATTCAGGGCTATGTCGTGTAGATGATGGCCTAACAGGAGGCTTTAAAATTTTCTTTCTAGTGTCCTTCGTTTGGGAGAAAAATGCAATGGTACAAGACAGCTTTTCCTTGCCAATATCTCTCTTTTGCAAAGAGCTACGCATTGGAAAATTCAGGGCTATGTCGTGTAGATGATGGCCTAACAGGAGGCTTTAAAATTTTCTTTCTAGTGTCCTTCGTTTGGGAGAAAAATGCAATGGTACAAGACAGCTTTTCCTTGCCAATATCTCTCTCTTGCAAAGAGCTGCGCATTGGAAAATTCAGGGCTATGTCGTGTAGATGATGGCCTAACAGGAGGCTTTAAAATTTTCTTTCTAGTGTCCTTCGTTTGGGAGAAAAATGCAATGGTACAAGACAGCTTTTCCTTGCCAATATCTCTCTTTTGCAAAGAGCTACGCATTGGAAAATTCAGGGCTATGTCGTGTAGATGATGGCCTAACAGGAGGCTTTAAAATTTTCTTTCTAGTGACCTTCGTTTGGGAGAAAAATGCAAAGGTACAAGACAGCTTTTCCTTGCCAATATCTCTCTTTTGCAAAGAGCTGCGCATTGGTAAATGCAGGGCTATGTCGTGTAGATGATGGCCTAACAGGAGGCTTTAAAATTTTCTTTCTAGTGTCCTTCGTTTGGGAGAAAAAAGCAATGGTACAAGACAGCTTTTCCTTGCCAATATCTCTCTTTTGCAAAGAGCTGCGCATTGGAAAATTCAGGGCTATTTCGTGTAGATGATGGCCTAACAGGAGGCTTTAAAATTTTCTTTCTAGTGTCCTTCGTTTGGGAGAAAAATGCAAAGGTACAAGACAGCTTTTCCTTGCCAATATTTCTCTTTTGCAAAGAGCTACGCATTGGAAAATTCAGGGCTATGTCGTGTAGATGATGGCCTAACAGGAGGCTTTAAAATTTTCTTTCTAGTGACCTTCGTTTGGGAGAAAAATGCAAAGGTACAAGACAGCTTTTCCTTGCCAATATCTCTCTTTTGCAAAGAGCTGCGCATTGGAAAATTCAGGGCTATGTCGTGTAGATGATGGCCTAACAGGAGGCTTTAAAATTTTCTTTCTAGTGACCTTCGTTTGGGAGAAAAATGCAAAGGTACAAGACAGCTTTTCCTTGCCAATATCTCTCTTTTGCAAAGAGCTGCGCATTGGAAAATTCAGGGCTATGTCGTGTAGATGATGGCCTAACAGGAGGCTTTAAAATTTTATTTCTAGTGACCTTCGTTTGGGAGAAAAATGCAAAGGTACAAGACAGCTTTTCCTTGCCAATATCTCTCTTTTGCAAAGAGCTGCGCATTGGAAAATTCAGGGCTATGTCGTGTAGATGATGGCCTAACAGGAGGCTTTAAAATTTTCTTTCTAGTGTCCTTCGTTTGGGAGAAAAATGCAATGGTACAAGACAGCTTTTCCTTGCCAATATCTCTCTTTTGCAAAGAGCTGCGCATTGGAAAATTCAGGGCTATTTCGTGTAGATGATGGCCTTAACAGGAGGCTTTAAAATTTTATTTCTAGTGACCTTCGTTTGGGAGAAAAATGCAATGGTACAAGACAGCTTTTCCTTGCCAATATTTCTCTTTTGCAAAGAGCTGCGCATTGGAAAATTCAGGGCTATATCGTGTAGATGATGGCCTAACAGGAGGCTTTAAAATTTTAATTCTAGTGTCCTTCGTTTGGGAGAAAAATGCAAAGGTACAAGACAGCTTTTCCTTGCCAATATCTCTCTTTTGCAAAGAGCTGCGCATTGGAAAATTCAGGGCTATATCGTGTAGATGATGGCCTAACAGGGGGCTTTAAAATTTTCTTTCTAGTGTCCTTCGTTTGGGAGAAAAATGCAATGGTACAAGACAGCTTTTCCTTGCAAATATCTCTCTTTTGCAAAGAGCTACGCATTGGAAAATTCAGGGCTATGTCGTGTAGATGATGGCCTAACAGGAGGCTTTAAAATTTTCTTTCTAGTGTCCTTCGTTTGGGAGAAAAATGCAATGGTACAAGACAGCTTTTCCTTGCCAATATCTCTCTCTTGCAAAGAGCTGCGCATTGGAAAATTCAGGGCTATGTCGTGTAGATGATGGCCTAACAGGAGGCTTTAAAATTTTCTTTCTAGTGTCCTTCGTTTAGGAGAAAAATGCAATGGTACTAGACAGCTTTTCCTTGCCAATATCTCTCTTTTGCAAAGAGCTACGCATTGGAAAATTCAGTGTTATGTCGTGTAGATGATGGCCTAACAGGAGGCTTTAAAATTTTCTTTCTAGTGACCTTCGTTTGGGAGAAAAATGCAAAGGTACAAGACAGCTTTTCCTTGCCAATATCTCTCTTTTGCAAAGAGCTGCGCATTGGTAAATGCAGGGCTATGTCGTGTAGATGATGGCCTAACAGGAGGCTTTAAAATTTCCTTTCTAGTGTCCTTCGTTTGGGAGAAAAATGCAATGGTACAAGACAGCTTTTCCTTGCCAATATCTCTCTTTTGCAAAGAGCTGCGCATTGGAAAATTCAGGGCTATTTCGTGTAGATGATGGCCTAACAGGAGGCTTTAAATTTTCTTTCTAGTGACCTTCGTTTGGGAGAAAAATGCAATGGTACAAGACAGCTTTTCCTTGCCAATATCTCTCTTTTGCAAAGAGCTGCGCATTGGAAAATTCAGGGCTATATCGTGTAGATGATGGCCTAACAGGAGGCTTTAAAATTTTCTTTCTAGTGTCCTTCGTTTGGGAGAAAAATGCAATGGTACAAGACAGCTTTTCCTTGCCAATATCTCTCTTTTGCAAAGAGCTACGCATTGGAAAATTCAGGGCTATGTCGTGTAGATGATGGCCTAACAGGAGGCTTTAAAATTTTCTTTCTAGTGTCCTTCGTTTGGGAGAAAAATGCAAAGGTACAAGACAGCTTTTCCTTGCCAATATCTCTCTCTAGCAAAGAGCTGCGCATTGGAAAATTCAGGGCTATGTCGTGTAGATGATGGCCTAACAGGAGGCTTTAAAATTTTCTTTCTAGTGTCCTTCGTTTGGGAGAAAAATGCAATGGTACAAGACAGCTTTTCCTTGCCAATATCTCTCTTTTGCAAAGAGCTACGCATTGGAAAATTCAGGGTTATGTCGTGTAGATGATGGCCTAACAGGAGGCTTTAAAATTTTCTTTCTAGTGACCTTCGTTTGGGAGAAAAATGCAAAGGTACAAGACAGCTTTTCCTTGCCAATATCTCTCTTTTGCAAAGAGCTGCGCATTGGTAAATGCAGGGCTATGTCGTGTAGATGATGGCCTAACAGGAGGCTTTAAAATTTTCTTTCTAGTGTCCTTCGTTTGGGAGAAAAATGCAATGGTACAAGACAGCTTTTCCTTGCCAATATCTCTCTTTTGCAAAGAGCTGCGTATTGGAAAATTCAGGGCTATTTCGTGTAGATGATGGCCTAACAGGAGGCTTTAAAATTTTCTTTCTAGTGTCCTTCGTTTGGGAGAAAAATGCAAAGGTACAAGACAGCTTTTCCTTGCCAATATTTCTCTTTTGCAAAGAGCTACGCATTGGAAAATTCAGGGCTATGTCGTGTAGATGATGGCCTAACAGGAGGCTTTAAAATTTTCTTTTTAGTGACCTTCGTTTGGGAGAAAAATGCAAAGGTACAAGACAGCTTTTCCTTGCCAATATCTCTCTTTTGCAAAGAGCTGCGCATTGGAAAATTCAGGGCTATGTCGTGTAGATGATGGCCTAACAGGAGGCTTTAAAATTTTCTTTCTAGTGACCTTCGTTTGGGAGAAAAATGCAAAGGTACAAGACAGCTTTTCCTTGCCAATATCTCTCTTTTGCAAAGAGCTGCGCATTGGAAAATTCAGGGCTATGTCGTGTAGATGATGGCCTAACAGGAGGCTTTAAAATTGTCTTTCTAGTGACCTTCGTTTGGGAGAAAAATGCAAAGGTACAAGACAGCTTTTCCTTGCCAATATCTCTCTTTTGCAAAGAGCTGCGCATTGGAAAATTCAGGGCTATGTCGTGTAGATGATGGCCTAACAGGAGGCTTTAAAATTTTCTTTCTAGTTTCCTTCGTTTGGGAGAAAAATGCAATGGTACAAGACAGCTTTTCCTTGCCAATATCTCTCTTTTGCAAAGAGCTGCGCATTGGAAAATTCAGGGCTATTTCGTGTAGATGATGGCCTAACAGGAGGCTTTCAAATTTTCTTTCTAGTGTCCTTCGTTTGGGAGAAAAATGCAAAGGTACAAGACAGCTTTTCCTTGCCAATATCTCTCTTTTGCAAAGAGCTACGCATTGGAAAATTCAGGGCTATGTCGTGTAGATGATGGCCTAACAGGAGGCTTTAAAATTTTCTTTCTAGTGACCTTCGTTTGGGAGAAAAATGCAAAGGTACAAGACAGCTTTTCCTTGCCAATATCTCTCTTTTGCAAAGAGCTGCGCATTGGAAAATTCAGGGCTATGTCGTGTAGATGATGGCCTAACAGGAGGCTTTAAAATTTTCTTTCTAGTGACCTTCGTTTGGGAGAAAAATGCAATGGTACAAGACAGCTTTTCCTTGCCAATATCTCTCTTTTGCAAAGAGCTACGCATTGGAAAATTCAGGGCTATGTCGTGTAGATGATGGCCTAACAGGAGGCTTTAAAATTTTAATTCTAGTGTCCTTCGTTTGGGAGAAAAATGCAAAGGTACAAGACAGCTTTTCCTTGCCAATATCTCTCTTTTGCAAAGAGCTGCGCATTGGAAAATTCAGGGCTATATCGTGTAGATGATGGCCTAACAGGAGGCTTTAAAATTTTATTTCTAGTGTCCTTCGTTTGGGAGAAAAATGCAATGGTACAAGACAGCTTTTCCTTGCCAATATCTCTCTTTTGCAAAGAGCTGCGCATTGGAAAATTCAGGGCTATGTCGTGTAGATGATGGCCTAACAGGAGGCTTTAAAATTTTCTTTCTAGTGACCTTCGTTTGGGAGAAAAATGCAAAGGTACAAGACAGCTTTTCCTTGCCAATATCTCTCTTTTGCAAAGAGCTGCGCATTGGAAAATTCAGGGCTATATCGTGTAGATGATGGCCTAACAGGAGGCTTTAAAATTTTATTTCTAGTGTCCTTCGTTTGGGAGAAAAATGCAATGGTACAAGACAGCTTTTCCTTGCCAATATCTCTCTTTTGCAAAGAGCTGCGCATTGGAAAATTCAGGGCTATGTCGTGTAGATGATGGCCTAACAGGAGGCTTTAAAATTTTCTTTCTAGTGACCTTCGTTTGGGAGAAAAATGCAAAGGTACAAGACAGCTTTTCCTTGCCAATATCTCTCTTTTGCAAAGAGCTGCGCATTGGAAAATTCAGGGCTATGTCGTGTAGATGATGGCCTAACAGGAGGCTTTAAAATTTTCTTTCTAGTGACCTTCGTTTGGGAGAAAAATGCAAAGGTACAAGACAGCTTTTCCTTGCCAATATCTCTCTTTTGCAAAGAGCTGCGCATTGGAAAATTCAGGGCTATGTCGTGTAGATGATGGCCTAACAGGAGGCTTTAAAATTTTCTTTCTAGTGTCCTTCGTTTGGGAGAAAAATGCAATGGTACAAGACAGCTTTTCCTTGCCAATATCTCTCTTTTGCAAAGAGCTACGCATTGGAAAATTCAGGGCTATGTCGTGTAGATGATGGCCTAACAGGAGGCTTTAAAATTTTAATTCTAGTGTCCTTCGTTTGGGAGAAAAATGCAAAGGTACAAGACAGCTTTTCCTTGCCAATATCTCTCTTTTGCAAAGAGCTGCGCATTGGAAAATTCAGGGCTATATCGTGTAGATGATGGCCTAACAGGAGGCTTTAAAATTTTCTTTCTAGTGTCCTTCGTTTGGGAGAAAAATGCAATGGTACAAGACAGCTTTTCCTTGCCAATATCTCTCTTTTGCAAAGAGCTACGCATTGGAAAATTCAGGGCTATGTCGTGTAGATGATGGCCTAACAGGAGGCTTTAAAATTTTCTTTCTAGTGTCCTTCGTTTGGGAGAAAAATGCAATGGTACAAGACAGCTTTTCCTTGCCAATATCTCTCTCTTGCAAAGAGCTGCGCATTGGAAAATTCAGGGCTATGTCGTGTAGATGATGGCCTAACAGGAGGCTTTAAAATTTTCTTTCTAGTGTCTTCGTTTGGGAGAAAAATGCAATGGTACAAGACAGCTTTTCCTTGCCAATATCTCTCTTTTGCAAAGAGCTACGCATTGGAAAATTCAGGGCTATGTCGTGTAGATGATGGCCTAACAGGAGGCTTTAAAATTTTCTTTCTAGTGACCTTCGTTTGGGAGAAAAATGCAAAGGTACAAGACAGCTTTTCCTTGCCAATATCTCTCTTTTGCAAAGAGCTGCGCATTGGTAAATGCAGGGCTATGTCGTGTAGATGATGGCCTAACAGGAGGCTTTAAAATTTTCTTTCTAGTGTCCTTCGTTTGGGAGAAAAAAGCAATGGTACAAGACAGCTTTTCCTTGCCAATATCTCTCTTTTGCAAAGAGCTGCGCATTGGAAAATTCAGGGCTATTTCGTGTAGATGATGGCCTAACAGGAGGCTTTAAAATTTTCTTTCTAGTGTCCTTCGTTTGGGAGAAAAATGCAATGGTACAAGACAGCTTTTCCTTGCCAATATCTCTCTTTTGCAAAGAGCTGCGCATTGGAAAATTCAGGGCTATGTCGTGTAGATGATGGCCTAACAGGAGGCTTTAAAATTTTCTTTCTAGTGACCTTCGTTTGGGAGAAAAATGCAAAGGTACAAGACAGCTTTTCCTTGCCAATATCTCTCTTTTGCAAAGAGCTGCGCATTGGAAAATTCAGGGCTATGTCGTGTAGATGATGGCCTAACAGGAGGCTTTAAAATTTTCTTTCTAGTGACCTTCGTTTGGGAGAAAAATGCAAAGGTACAAGACAGCTTTTCCTTGCCAATATCTCTCTTTTGCAAAGAGCTGCGCATTGGAAAATTCAGGGCTATGTCGTGTAGATGATGGCCTAACAGGAGGCTTTAAAATTTTCTTTCTAGTGTCCTTCGTTTGGGAGAAAAATGCAATGGTACAAGACAGCTTTTCCTTGCCAATATCTCTCTTTTGCAAAGAGCTACGCATTGGAAAATTCAGGGCTATGTCGTGTAGATGATGGCCTAACAGGAGGCTTTAAAATTTTAATTCTAGTGTCCTTCGTTTGGGAGAAAAATGCAAAGGTACAAGACAGCTTTTCCTTGCCAATATCTCTCTTTTGCAAAGAGCTGCGCATTGGAAAATTCAGGGCTATATCGTGTAGATGATGGCCTAACAGGAGGCTTTAAAATTTTCTTTCTAGTGTCCTTCGTTTGGGAGAAAAATGCAATGGTACAAGACAGCTTTTCCTTGCCAATATCTCTCTTTTGCAAAGAGCTACGCATTGGAAAATTCAGGGCTATGTCGTGTAGATGATGGCCTAACAGGAGGCTTTAAAATTTTCTTTCTAGTGTCCTTCGTTTGGGAGAAAAATGCAATGGTACAAGACAGCTTTTCCTTGCCAATATCTCTCTCTTGCAAAGAGCTGCGCATTGGAAAATTCAGGGCTATGTCGTGTAGATGATGGCCTAACAGGAGGCTTTAAAATTTTCTTTCTAGTGTCTTCGTTTGGGAGAAAAATGCAATGGTACAAGACAGCTTTTCCTTGCCAATATCTCTCTTTTGCAAAGAGCTACGCATTGGAAAATTCAGGGCTATGTCGTGTAGATGATGGCCTAACAGGAGGCTTTAAAATTTTCTTTCTAGTGACCTTCGTTTGGGAGAAAAATGCAAAGGTACAAGACAGCTTTTCCTTGCCAATATCTCTCTTTTGCAAAGAGCTGCGCATTGGTAAATGCAGGGCTATGTCGTGTAGATGATGGCCTAACAGGAGGCTTTAAAATTTTCTTTCTAGTGTCCTTCGTTTGGGAGAAAAAAGCAATGGTACAAGACAGCTTTTCCTTGCCAATATCTCTCTTTTGCAAAGAGCTGCGCATTGGAAAATTCAGGGCTATTTCGTGTAGATGATGGCCTAACAGGAGGCTTTAAAATTTTCTTTCTAGTGTCCTTCGTTTGGGAGAAAAATGCAATGGTACAAGACAGCTTTTCCTTGCCAATATTTCTCTTTTGCAAAGAGCTACGCATTGGAAAATTCAGGGCTATGTCGTGTAGATGATGGCCTAACAGGAGGCTTTAAAATTTTCTTTCTAGTGACCTTCGTTTGGGAGAAAAATGCAAAGGTACAAGACAGCTTTTCCTTGCCAATATCTCTCTTTTGCAAAGAGCTGCGCATTGGAAAATTCAGGGCTATGTCGTGTAGATGATGGCCTAACAGGAGGCTTTAAAATTTTCTTTCTAGTGACCTTCGTTTGGGAGAAAAATGCAAAGGTACAAGACAGCTTTTCCTTGCCAATATCTCTCTTCTGCAAAGAGCTGCGCATTGGAAAATTCAGGGCTATGTCGTGTAGATGATGGCCTAACAGGAGGCTTTAAAATTTTCTTTCTAGTGACCTTCGTTTGGGAGAAAAATGCAAAGGTACAAGACAGCTTTTCCTTGCCAATATCTCTCTTTTGCAAAGAGCTGCGCATTGGAAAATTCAGGGCTATGTCGTGTAGATGATGGCCTAACAGGAGGCTTTAAAATTTTCTTTCTAGTGTCCTTCGTTTGGGAGAAAAATGCAATGGTACAAGACAGCTTTTCCTTGCCAATATCTCTCTTTTGCAAAGAGCTGCGCATTGGAAAATTCAGGGCTATTTCGTGTAGATGATGGCCTTAACAGGAGGCTTTAAAATTTTCTTTCTAGTGACCTTCGTTTGGGAGAAAAATGCAATGGTACAAGACAGCTTTTCCTTGCCAATATTTCTCTTTTGCAAAGAGCTGCGCATTGGAAAATTCAGGGCTATATCGTGTAGATGATGGCCTAACAGGAGGCTTTAAAATTTTAATTCTAGTGTCCTTCGTTTGGGAGAAAAATGCAAAGGTACAAGACAGCTTTTCCTTGCCAATATCTCTCTTTTGCAAAGAGCTGCGCATTGGAAAATTCAGGGCTATATCGTGTAGATGATGGCCTAACAGGAGGCTTTAAAATTTTCTTTCTAGTGTCCTTCGTTTGGGAGAAAAATGCAATGGTACAAGACAGCTTTTCCTTGCCAATATCTCTCTCTTGCAAAGAGCTGCGCATTGGAAAATTCAGGGCTATGTCGTGTAGATGATGGCCTAACAGGAGGCTTTAAAATTTTCTTTCTAGTGTCCTTCGTTTAGGAGAAAAATGCAATGGTACTAGACAGCTTTTCCTTGCCAATATCTCTCTTTTGCAAAGAGCTACGCATTGGAAAATTCAGGGTTATGTCGTGTAGATGATGGCCTAACAGGAGGCTTTAAAATTTTCTTTCTAGTGACCTTCGTTTGGGAGAAAAATGCAAAGGTACAAGACAGCTTTTCCTTGCCAATATCTCTCTTTTGCAAAGAGCTGCGCATTGGTAAATGCAGGGCTATGTCGTGTAGATGATGGCCTAACAGGAGGCTTTAAAATTTTCTTTCTAGTGTCCTTCGTTTGGGAGAAAAATGCAATGGTACAAGACAGCTTTTCCTTGCCAATATCTCTCTTTTGCAAAGAGCTGCGCATTGGAAAATTCAGGGCTATTTCGTGTAGATGATGGCCTAACAGGAGGCTTTAAAATTTTCTTTCTAGTGACCTTCGTTTGGGAGAAAAATGCAATGGTACAAGACAGCTTTTCCTTGCCAATATCTCTCTTTTGCAAAGAGCTACGCATTGGAAAATTCAGGGCTATGTCGTGTAGATGATGGCCTAACAGGAGGCTTTAAAATTTTCTTTCTAGTGTCCTTCGTTTGGGAGAAAAATGCAAAGGTACAAGACAGCTTTTCCTTGCCAATATCTCTCTCTAGCAAAGAGCTGCGCATTGGAAAATTCAGGGCTATGTCGTGTAGATGATGGCCTAACAGGAGGCTTTAAAATTTTCTTTCTAGTGTCCTTCGTTTGGGAGAAAAATGCAATGGTACAAGACAGCTTTTCCTTGCCAATATCTCTCTTTTGCAAAGAGCTACGCATTGGAAAATTCAGGGTTATGTCGTGTAGATGATGGCCTAACAGGAGGCTTTAAAATTTTCTTTCTAGTGACCTTCGTTTGGGAGAAAAATGCAAAGGTACAAGACAGCTTTTCCTTGCCAATATCTCTCTTTTGCAAAGAGCTGCGCATTGGTAAATGCAGGGCTATGTCGTGTAGATGATGGCCTAACAGGAGGCTTTAAAATTTTCTTTCTAGTGTCCTTCGTTTGGGAGAAAAATGCAATGGTACAAGACAGCTTTTCCTTGCCAATATCTCTCTTTTGCAAAGAGCTGCGTATTGGAAAATTCAGGGCTATTTCGTGTAGATGATGGCCTAACAGGAGGCTTTAAAATTTTCTTTCTAGTGTCCTTCGTTTGGGAGAAAAATGCAAAGGTACAAGACAGCTTTTCCTTGCCAATATTTCTCTTTTGCAAAGAGCTACGCATTGGAAAATTCAGGGCTATGTCGTGTAGATGATGGCCTAACAGGAGGCTTTAAAATTTTCTTTTTAGTGACCTTCGTTTGGGAGAAAAATGCAAAGGTACAAGACAGCTTTTCCTTGCCAATATCTCTCTTTTGCAAAGAGCCGCGCATTGGAAAATTCAGGGCTATGTCGTGTAGATGATGGCCTAACAGGAGGCTTTAAAATTTTCTTTCTAGTGACCTTCGTTTGGGAGAAAAATGCAAAGGTACAAGACAGCTTTTCCTTGCCAATATCTCTCTTTTGCAAAGAGCTGCGCATTGGAAAATTCAGGGCTATGTCGTGTAGATGATGGCCTAACAGGAGGCTTTAAAATTTTCTTTCTAGTGACCTTCGTTTGGGAGAAAAATGCAAAGGTACAAGACAGCTTTTCCTTGCCAATATCTCTCTTTTGCAAAGAGCTGCGCATTGGAAAATTCAGGGCTATGTCGTGTAGATGATGGCCTAACAGGAGGCTTTAAAATTGTCTTTCTAGTGACCTTCGTTTGGGAGAAAAATGCAAAGGTACAAGACAGCTTTTCCTTGCCAATATCTCTCTTTTGCAAAGAGCTGCGCATTGGAAAATTCAGGGCTATGTCGTGTAGATGATGGCCTAACAGGAGGCTTTAAAATTTTCTTTCTAGTGTCCTTCGTTTGGGAGAAAAATGCAATGGTACAAGACAGCTTTTCCTTGCCAATATCTCTCTTTTGCAAAGAGCTGCGCATTGGAAAATTCAGGGCTATTTCGTGTAGATGATGGCCTAACAGGAGGCTTTCAAATTTTCTTTCTAGTGTCCTTCGTTTGGGAGAAAAATGCAAAGGTACAAGACAGCTTTTCCTTGCCAATATCTCTCTTTTGCAAAGAGCTACGCATTGGAAAATTCAGGGCTATGTCGTGTAGATGATGGCCTAACAGGAGGCTTTAAAATTTTCTTTCTACTGACCTTCGTTTGGGAGAAAAATGCAAAGGTACAAGACAGCTTTTCCTTGCCAATATCTCTCTTTTGCAAAGAGCTGCGCATTGGTAAATGCAGGGCTATGTCGTGTAGATGATGGCCTAACAGGAGGCTTTAAAATTTTCTTTCTAGTGTCCTTCGTTTGGGAGAAAAATGCAATGGTACAAGACAGCTTTTCCTTGCCAATATCTCTCTTTTGCAAAGAGCTGCGTATTGGAAAATTCAGGGCTATTTCGTGTAGATGATGGCCTAACAGGAGGCTTTAAAATTTTCTTTCTAGTGTCCTTCGTTTGGGAGAAAAATGCAAAGGTACAAGACAGCTTTTCCTTGCCAATATTTCTCTTTTGCAAAGAGCTACGCATTGGAAAATTCAGGGCTATGTCGTGTAGATGATGGCCTAACAGGAGGCTTTAAAATTTTCTTTTTAGTGACCTTCGTTTGGGAGAAAAATGCAAAGGTACAAGACAGCTTTTCCTTGCCAATATCTCTCTTTTGCAAAGAGCTGCGCATTGGAAAATTCAGGGCTATGTCGTGTAGATGATGGCCTAACAGGAGGCTTTAAAATTTTCTTTCTAGTGACCTTCGTTTGGGAGAAAAATGCAAAGGTACAAGACAGCTTTTCCTTGCCAATATCTCTCTTTTGCAAAGAGCTGCGCATTGGAAAATTCAGGGCTATGTCGTGTAGATGATGGCCTAACAGGAGGCTTTAAAATTTTCTTTCTAGTGACCTTCGTTTGGGAGAAAAATGCAAAGGTACAAGACAGCTTTTCCTTGCCAATATCTCTCTTTTGCAAAGAGCTGCGCATTGGAAAATTCAGGGCTATGTCGTGTAGATGATGGCCTAACAGGAGGCTTTAAAATTGTCTTTCTAGTGACCTTCGTTTGGGAGAAAAATGCAAAGGTACAAGACAGCTTTTCCTTGCCAATATCTCTCTTTTGCAAAGAGCTGCGCATTGGAAAATTCAGGGCTATGTCGTGTAGATGATGGCCTAACAGGAGGCTTTAAAATTTTCTTTCTAGTGTCCTTCGTTTGGGAGAAAAATGCAATGGTACAAGACAGCTTTTCCTTGCCAATATCTCTCTTTTGCAAAGAGCTGCGCATTGGAAAATTCAGGGCTATTTCGTGTAGATGATGGCCTAACAGGAGGCTTTCAAATTTTCTTTCTAGTGTCCTTCGTTTGGGAGAAAAATGCAAAGGTACAAGACAGCTTTTCCTTGCCAATATCTCTCTTTTGCAAAGAGCTACGCATTGGAAAATTCAGGGCTATGTCGTGTAGATGATGGCCTAACAGGAGGCTTTAAAATTTTCTTTCTACTGACCTTCGTTTGGGAGAAAAATGCAAAGGTACAAGACAGCTTTTCCTTGCCAATATCTCTCTTTTGCAAAGAGCTGCGCATTGGTAAATGCAGGGCTATGTCGTGTAGATGATGGCCTAACAGGAGGCTTTAAAATTTTCTTTCTAGTGTCCTTTGTTTGGG
This sequence comes from Pseudophryne corroboree, assembly GCF_028390025.1. NCBI lineage: Eukaryota > Metazoa > Chordata > Amphibia > Anura > Myobatrachidae > Pseudophryne > Pseudophryne corroboree. The sequence goes on from NW_026970513.1 coordinate 99,597, forward strand.
AGAAAAAAGCAATGGTACAAGACAGCTTTTCCTTGCCAATATCTCTCTTTTGCAAAGAGCTGCGCATTGGAAAATTCAGGGCTATTTCGTGTAGATGATGGCCTAACAGGAGGCTTTAAAATTTTCTTTCTAGTGTCCTTCGTTTGGGAGAAAAATGCAAAGGTACAAGACAGCTTTTCCTTGCCAATATTTCTCTTTTGCAAAGAGCTACGCATTGGAAAATTCAGGGCTATGTCGTGTAGATGATGGCCTAACAGGAGGCTTTAAAATTTTCTTTCTAGTGACCTTCGTTTGGGAGAAAAATGCAAAGGTACAAGACAGCTTTTCCTTGCCAATATCTCTCTTTTGCAAAGAGCTGCGCATTGGAAAATTCAGGGCTATGTCGTGTAGATGATGGCCTAACAGGAGGCTTTAAAATTTTCTTTCTAGTGACCTTCGTTTGGGAGAAAAATGCAAAGGTACAAGACAGCTTTTCCTTGCCAATATCTCTCTTTTGCAAAGAGCTGCGCATTGGAAAATTCAGGGCTATGTCGTGTAGATGATGGCCTAACAGGAGGCTTTAAAATTTTCTTTCTAGTGACCTTCGTTTGGGAGAAAAATGCAAAGGTACAAGACAGCTTTTCCTTGCCAATATCTCTCTTTTGCAAAGAGCTGCGCATTGGAAAATTCAGGGCTATGTCGTGTAGATGATGGCCTAACAGGAGGCTTTAAAATTTTCTTTCTAGTGTCCTTCGTTTGGGAGAAAAATGCAATGGTACAAGACAGCTTTTCCTTGCCAATATCTCTCTTTTGCAAAGAGCTGCGCATTGGAAAATTCAGGGCTATTTCGTGTAGATGATGGCCTTAACAGGAGGCTTTAAAATTTTCTTTCTAGTGACCTTCGTTTGGGAGAAAAATGCAATGGTACAAGACAGCTTTTCCTTGCCAATATTTCTCTTTTGCAAAGAGCTGCGCATTGGAAAATTCAGGGCTATATCGTGTAGATGATGGCCTAACAGGAGGCTTTAAAATTTTAATTCTAGTGTCCTTCGTTTGGGAGAAAAATGCAAAGGTACAAGACAGCTTTTCCTTGCCAATATCTCTCTTTTGCAAAGAGCTGCGCATTGGAAAATTCAGGGCTATATCGTGTAGATGATGGCCTAACAGGAGGCTTTAAAATTTTCTTTCTAGTGTCCTTCGTTTGGGAGTAAAATGCAATGGTACAAGACAGCTTTTCCTTGCAAATATCTCTCTTTTGCAAAGAGCTACGCATTGGAAAATTCAGGGCTATGTCGTGTAGATGATGGCCGAACAGGAGGCTTTAAAATTTTCTTTCTAGTGTCCTTCGTTTGGGAGAAAAATGCAATGGTACAAGACAGCTTTTCCTTGCCAATATCTCTCTCTTGCAAAGAGCTGCGCATTGGAAAATTCAGGGCTATGTCGTGTAGATGATGGCCTAACAGGAGGCTTTAAAATTTTCTTTCTAGTGTCCTTCGTTTAGGAGAAAAATGCAATGGTACTAGACAGCTTTTCCTTGCCAATATCTCTCTTTTGCAAAGAGCTACGCATTGGAAAATTCAGGGTTATGTCGTGTAGATGATGGCCTAACAGGAGGCTTTAAAATTTTCTTTCTAGTGACCTTCGTTTGGGAGAAAAATGCAAAGGTACAAGACAGCTTTTCCTTGCCAATATCTCTCTTTTGCAAAGAGCTGCGCATTGGTAAATGCAGGGCTATGTCGTGTAGATGATGGCCTAACAGGAGGCTTTAAAATTTTCTTTCTAGTGTCCTTCGTTTGGGAGAAAAATGCAATGGTACAAGACAGCTTTTCCTTGCCAATATCTCTCTTTTGCAAAGAGCTGCGCATTGGAAAATTCAGGGCTATTTCGTGTAGATGATGGCCTAACAGGAGGCTTTAAAATTTTCTTTCTAGTGACCTTCGTTTGGGAGAAAAATGCAATGGTACAAGACAGCTTTTCCTTGCCAATATCTCTCTTTTGCAAAGAGCTGCGCATTGGAAAATTCAGGGCTATATCGTGTAGATGATGGCCTAACAGGAGGCTTTAAAATTTTCTTTCTAGTGTCCTTCGTTTGGGAGAAAAATGCAATGGTACAAGACAGCTTTTCCTTGCCAATATCTCTCTTTTGCAAAGAGCTACGCATTGGAAAATTCAGGGCTATGTCGTGTAGATGATGGCCTAACAGGAGGCTTTAAAATTTTCTTTCTAGTGTCCTTCGTTTGGGAGAAAAATGCAAAGGTACAAGACAGCTTTTCCTTGCCAATATCTCTCTCTAGCAAAGAGCTGCGCATTGGAAAATTCAGGGCTATGTCGTGTAGATGATGGCCTAACAGGAGGCTTTAAAATTTTCTTTCTAGTGTCCTTCGTTTGGGAGAAAAATGCAATGGTACAAGACAGCTTTTCCTTGCCAATATCTCTCTTTTGCAAAGAGCTACGCATTGGAAAATTCAGGGTTATGTCGTGTAGATGATGGCCTAACAGGAGGCTTTAAAATTTTCTTTCTAGTGACCTTCGTTTGGGAGAAAAATGCAAAGGTACAAGACAGCTTTTCCTTGCCAATATCTCTCTTTTGCAAAGAGCTGCGCATTGGTAAATGCAGGGCTATGTCGTGTAGATGATGGCCTAACAGGAGGCTTTAAAATTTTCTTTCTAGTGTCCTTCGTTTGGGAGAAAAATGCAATGGTACAAGACAGCTTTTCCTTGCCAATATCTCTCTTTTGCAAAGAGCTGCGTATTGGAAAATTCAGGGCTATTTCGTGTAGATGATGGCCTAACAGGAGGCTTTAAAATTTTCTTTCTAGTGTCCTTCGTTTGGGAGAAAAATGCAAAGGTACAAGACAGCTTTTCCTTGCCAATATTTCTCTTTTGCAAAGAGCTACGCATTGGAAAATTCAGGGCTATGTCGTGTAGATGATGGCCTAACAGGAGGCTTTAAAATTTTCTTTTTAGTGACCTTCGTTTGGGAGAAAAATGCAAAGGTACAAGACAGCTTTTCCTTGCCAATATCTCTCTTTTGCAAAGAGCTGCGCATTGGAAAATTCAGGGCTATGTCGTGTAGATGATGGCCTAACAGGAGGCTTTAAAATTTTCTTTCTAGTGACCTTCGTTTGGGAGAAAAATGCAAAGGTACAAGACAGCTTTTCCTTGCCAATATCTCTCTTTTGCAAAGAGCTGCGCATTGGTAAATGCAGGGCTATGTCGTGTAGATGATGGCCTAACAGGAGGCTTTAAAATTTTCTTTCTAGTGTCCTTCGTTTGGGAGAAAAATGCAATGGTACAAGACAGCTTTTCCTTGCCAATATCTCTCTTTTGCAAAGAGCTGCGCATTGGAAAATTCAGGGCTATTTCGTGTAGATGATGGCCTAACAGGAGGCTTTAAAATTTTCTTTCTAGTGACCTTCGTTTGGGAGAAAAATGCAATGGTACAAGACAGCTTTTCCTTGCCAATATCTCTCTTTTGCAAAGAGCTGCGCATTGGAAAATTCAGGGCTATATCGTGTAGATGATGGCCTAACAGGAGGCTTTAAAATTTTCTTTCTAGTGTCCTTCGTTTGGGAGAAAAATGCAATGGTACAAGACAGCTTTTCCTTGCCAATATCTCTCTTTTGCAAAGAGCTACGCATTGGAAAATTCAGGGCTATGTCGTGTAGATGATGGCCTAACAGGAGGCTTTAAAATTTTCTTTCTAGTGTCCTTCGTTTGGGAGAAAAATGCAAAGGTACAAGACAGCTTTTCCTTGCCAATATCTCTCTCTAGCAAAGAGCTGCGCATTGGAAAATTCAGGGCTATGTCGTGTAGATGATGGCCTAACAGGAGGCTTTAAAATTTTCTTTCTAGTGTCCTTCGTTTGGGAGAAAAATGCAATGGTACAAGACAGCTTTTCCTTGCCAATATCTCTCTTTTGCAAAGAGCTACGCATTGGAAAATTCAGGGTTATGTCGTGTAGATGATGGCCTAACAGGAGGCTTTAAAATTTTCTTTCTAGTGACCTTCGTTTGGGAGAAAAATGCAAAGGTACAAGACAGCTTTTCCTTGCCAATATCTCTCTTTTGCAAAGAGCTGCGCATTGGTAAATGCAGGGCTATGTCGTGTAGATGATGGCCTAACAGGAGGCTTTAAAATTTTCTTTCTAGTGTCCTTCGTTTGGGAGAAAAATGCAATGGTACAAGACAGCTTTTCCTTGCCAATATCTCTCTTTTGCAAAGAGCTGCGTATTGGAAAATTCAGGGCTATTTCGTGTAGATGATGGCCTAACAGGAGGCTTTAAAATTTTCTTTCTAGTGTCCTTCGTTTGGGAGAAAAATGCAAAGGTACAAGACAGCTTTTCCTTGCCAATATTTCTCTTTTGCAAAGAGCTACGCATTGGAAAATTCAGGGCTATGTCGTGTAGATGATGGCCTAACAGGAGGCTTTAAAATTTTCTTTTTAGTGACCTTCGTTTGGGAGAAAAATGCAAAGGTACAAGACAGCTTTTCCTTGCCAATATCTCTCTTTTGCAAAGAGCTGCGCATTGGAAAATTCAGGGCTATGTCGTGTAGATGATGGCCTAACAGGAGGCTTTAAAATTTTCTTTCTAGTGACCTTCGTTTGGGAGAAAAATGCAAAGGTACAAGACAGCTTTTCCTTGCCAATATCTCTCTTTTGCAAAGAGCTGCGCATTGGAAAATTCAGGGCTATGTCGTGTAGATGATGGCCTAACAGGAGGCTTTAAAATTGTCTTTCTAGTGACCTTCGTTTGGGAGAAAAATGCAAAGGTACAAGACAGCTTTTCCTTGCCAATATCTCTCTTTTGCAAAGAGCTGCGCATTGGAAAATTCAGGGCTATGTCGTGTAGATGATGGCCTAACAGGAGGCTTTAAAATTTTCTTTCTAGTGTCCTTCGTTTGGGAGAAAAATGCAATGGTACAAGACAGCTTTTCCTTGCCAATATCTCTCTTTTGCAAAGAGCTGCGCATTGGAAAATTCAGGGCTATTTCGTGTAGATGATGGCCTAACAGGAGGCTTTCAAATTTTCTTTCTAGTGTCCTTCGTTTGGGAGAAAAATGCAAAGGTACAAGACAGCTTTTCCTTGCCAATATCTCTCTTTTGCAAAGAGCTACGCATTGGAAAATTCAGGGCTATGTCGTGTAGATGATGGCCTAACAGGAGGCTTTAAAATTTTCTTTCTAGTGACCTTCGTTTGGGAGAAAAATGCAAAGGTACAAGACAGCTTTTCCTTGCCAATATCTCTCTTTTGCAAAGAGCTGCGCATTGGAAAATTCAGGGCTATGTCGTGTAGATGATGGCCTAACAGGAGGCTTTAAAATTTTCTTTCTAGTGACCTTCGTTTGGGAGAAAAATGCAAAGGTACAAGACAGCTTTTCCTTGCCAATATCTCTCTTTTGCAAAGAGCTGCGCATTGGAAAATTCAGGGCTATGTCGTGTAGATGATGGCCTAACAGGAGGCTTTAAAATTTTCTTTCTAGTGACCTTCGTTTGGGAGAAAAATGCAAAGGTACAAGACAGCTTTTCCTTGCCAATATCTCTCTTTTGCAAAGAGCTGCGCATTGGAAAATTCAGGGCTATGTCGTGTAGATGATGGCCTAACAGGAGGCTTTAAAATTTTCTTTCTAGTGACCTTCGTTTGGGAGAAAAATGCAAAGGTACAAGACAGCTTTTCCTTGCCAATATCTCTCTTTTGCAAAGAGCTGCGCATTGGAAAATTCAGGGCTATGTCGTGTAGATGATGGCCTAACAGGAGGCTTTAAAATTTTCTTTCTAGTGACCTTCGTTTGGGAGAAAAATGCAAAGGTACAAGACAGCTTTTCCTTGCCAATATCTCTCTTTTGCAAAGAGCTGCGCATTGGTAAATGCAGGGCTATGTCGTGTAGATGATGGCCTAACAGGAGGCTTTAAAATTTTCTTTCTAGTGTCCTTCGTTTGGGAGAAAAATGCAATGGTACAAGACAGCTTTTCCTTGCCAATATCTCTCTTTTGCAAAGAGCTGCGTATTGGAAAATTCAGGGCTATTTCGTGTAGATGATGGCCTAACAGGAGGCTTTAAAATTTTCTTTCTAGTGTCCTTCGTTTGGGAGAAAAATGCAAAGGTACAAGACAGCTTTTCCTTGCCAATATTTCTCTTTTGCAAAGAGCTACGCATTGGAAAATTCAGGGCTATGTCGTGTAGATGATGGCCTAACAGGAGGCTTTAAAATTTTCTTTTTAGTGACCTTCGTTTGGGAGAAAAATGCAAAGGTACAAGACAGCTTTTCCTTGCCAATATCTCTCTTTTGCAAAGAGCTGCGCATTGGAAAATTCAGGGCTATGTCGTGTAGATGATGGCCTAACAGGAGGCTTTAAAATTTTCTTTCTAGTGACCTTCGTTTGGGAGAAAAATGCAAAGGTACAAGACAGCTTTTCCTTGCCAATATCTCTCTTTTGCAAAGAGCTGCGCATTGGAAAATTCAGGGCTATGTCGTGTAGATGATGGCCTAACAGGAGGCTTTAAAATTGTCTTTCTAGTGACCTTCGTTTGGGAGAAAAATGCAAAGGTACAAGACAGCTTTTCCTTGCCAATATCTCTCTTTTGCAAAGAGCTGCGCATTGGAAAATTCAGGGCTATGTCGTGTAGATGATGGCCTAACAGGAGGCTTTAAAATTTTCTTTCTAGTGTCCTTCGTTTGGGAGAAAAATGCAATGGTACAAGACAGCTTTTCCTTGCCAATATCTCTCTTTTGCAAAGAGCTGCGCATTGGAAAATTCAGGGCTATTTCGTGTAGATGATGGCCTAACAGGAGGCTTTCAAATTTTCTTTCTAGTGTCCTTCGTTTGGGAGAAAAATGCAAAGGTACAAGACAGCTTTTCCTTGCCAATATCTCTCTTTTGCAAAGAGCTACGCATTGGAAAATTCAGGGCTATGTCGTGTAGATGATGGCCTAACAGGAGGCTTTAAAATTTTCTTTCTAGTGACCTTCGTTTGGGAGAAAAATGCAAAGGTACAAGACAGCTTTTCCTTGCCAATATCTCTCTTTTGCAAAGAGCTGCGCATTGGAAAATTCAGGGCTATGTCGTGTAGATGATGGCCTAACAGGAGGCTTTAAAATTTTCTTTCTAGTGACCTTCGTTTGGGAGAAAAATGCAAAGGTACAAGACAGCTTTTCCTTGCCAATATCTCTCTTTTGCAAAGAGCTGCGCATTGGAAAATTCAGGGCTATGTCGTGTAGATGATGGCCTAACAGGAGGCTTTAAAATTTTCTTTCTAGTGACCTTCGTTTGGGAGAAAAATGCAAAGGTACAAGACAGCTTTTCCTTGCCAATATCTCTCTTTTGCAAAGAGCTGCGCATTGGAAAATTCAGGGCTATGTCGTGTAGATGATGGCCTAACAGGAGGCTTTAAAATTTTCTTTCTAGTGACCTTCGTTTGGGAGAAAAATGCAAAGGTACAAGACAGCTTTTCCTTGCCAATATCTCTCTTTTGCAAAGAGCTGCGCATTGGAAAATTCAGGGCTATGTCGTGTAGATGATGGCCTAACAGGAGGCTTTAAAATTTTCTTTCTAGTGTCCTTCGTTTGGGAGAAAAATGCAATGGTACAAGACAGCTTTTCCTTGCCAATATCTCTCTTTTGCAAAGAGCTGCGCATTGGAAAATTCAGGGCTATTTCGTGTAGATGATGGCCTAACAGGAGGCTTTAAAATTTTCTTTCTAGTGTCCTTCGTTTGGGAGAAAAATGCAAAGGTACAAGACAGCTTTTCCTTGCCAATATCTCTCTTTTGCAAAGAGCTGCGCATTGGAAAATTCAGGGCTATGTCGTGTAGATGATGGCCTAACAGGAGGCTTTAAAATTTTCTTTCTAGTGTCCTTCGTTTGGGAGAAAAATGCAATGGTACAAGACAGCTTTTCCTTGCCAATATCTCTCTTTTGCAAAGAGCTGCGCATTGGAAAATTCAGGGCTATTTCGTGTAGATGATGGCCTAACAGGAGGCTTTCAAATTTTCTTTCTAGTGTCCTTCGTTTGGGAGAAAAATGCAAAGGTACAAGACAGCTTTTCCTTGCCAATATCTCTCTTTTGCAAAGAGCTACGCATTGGAAAATTCAGGGCTATGTCGTGTAGATGATGGCCTAACAGGAGGCTTTAAAATTTTCTTTCTACTGACCTTCGTTTGGGAGAAAAATGCAAAGGTACAAGACAGCTTTTCCTTGCCAATATCTCTCTTTTGCAAAGAGCTGCGCATTGGTAAATGCAGGGCTATGTCGTGTAGATGATGGCCTAACAGGAGGCTTTAAAATTTTCTTTCTAGTGTCCTTCGTTTGGGAGAAAAAAGCAATGGTACAAGACAGCTTTTCCTTGCCAATATATCTCTTTTGCAAAGAGCTGCGCATTGGAAAATTCAGGGCTATTTCGTGTAGATGATGGCCTAACAGGAGGCTTTAAAATTTTCTTTCTAGTGTCCTTCGTTTGGGAGAAAAATGCAAAGGTACAAGACAGCTTTTCCTTGCCAATATTTCTCTTTTGCAAAGAGCTACGCATTGGAAAATTCAGGGCTATGTCGTGTAGATGATGGCCTAACAGGAGGCTTTAAAATTTTCTTTCTAGTGACCTTCGTTTGGGAGAAAAATGCAAAGGTACAAGACAGCTTTTCCTTGCCAATATCTCTCTTTTGCAAAGAGCTGCGCATTGGAAAATTCAGGGCTATGTCGTGTAGATGATGGCCTAACAGGAGGCTTTAAAATTTTCTTTCTAGTGACCTTCGTTTGGGAGAAAAATGCAAAGGTACAAGACAGCTTTTCCTTGCCAATATCTCTCTTTTGCAAAGAGCTGCGCATTGGAAAATTCAGGGCTATGTCGTGTAGATGATGGCCTAACAGGAGGCTTTAAAATTTTCTTTCTAGTGACCTTCGTTTGGGAGAAAAATGCAAAGGTACAAGACAGCTTTTCCTTGCCAATATCTCTCTTTTGCAAAGAGCTGCGCATTGGAAAATTCAGGGCTATGTCGTGTAGATGATGGCCTAACAGGAGGCTTTAAAATTTTCTTTCTAGTGTCCTTCGTTTGGGAGAAAAATGCAATGGTACAAGACAGCTTTTCCTTGCCAATATCTCTCTTTTGCAAAGAGCTGCGCATTGGAAAATTCAGGGCTATTTCGTGTAGATGATGGCCTTAACAGGAGGCTTTAAAATTTTCTTTCTAGTGACCTTCGTTTGGGAGAAAAATGCAATGGTACAAGACAGCTTTTCCTTGCCAATATTTCTCTTTTGCAAAGAGCTGCGCATTGGAAAATTCAGGGCTATATCGTGTAGATGATGGCCTAACAGGAGGCTTTAAAATTTTAATTCTAGTATCCTTCGTTTGGGAGAAAAATGCAAAGGTACAAGACAGCTTTTCCTTGCCAATATCTCTCTTTTGCAAAGAGCTGCGCATTGGAAAATTCAGGGCTATATCGTGTAGATGATGGCCTAACAGGAGGCTTTAAAATTTTCTTTCTAGTGTCCTTCGTTTGGGAGAAAAATGCAATGGTACAAGACAGCTTTTCCTTGCAAATATCTCTCTTTTGCAAAGAGCTACGCATTGGAAAATTCAGGGCTATGTCGTGTAGATGATGGCCTAACAGGAGGCTTTAAAATTTTCTTTCTAGTGTCCTTCGTTTGGGAGAAAAATGCAATGGTACAAGACAGCTTTTCCTTGCCAATATCTCTCTCTTGCAAAGAGCTGCGCATTGGAAAATTCAGGGCTATGTCGTGTAGATGATGGCCTAACAGGAGGCTTTAAAATTTTCTTTCTAGTGTCCTTCGTTTAGGAGAAAAATGCAATGGTACTAGACAGCTTTTCCTTGCCAATATCTCTCTTTTGCAAAGAGCTACGCATTGGAAAATTCAGGGTTATGTCGTGTAGATGATGGCCTAACAGGAGGCTTTAAAATTTTCTTTCTAGTGACCTTCGTTTGGGAGAAAAATGCAAAGGTACAAGACAGCTTTTCCTTGCCAATATCTCTCTTTTGCAAAGAGCTGCGCATTGGTAAATGCAGGGCTATGTCGTGTAGATGATGGCCTAACAGGAGGCTTTAAAATTTTCTTTCTAGTGACCTTCGTTTGGGAGAAAAATGCAAAGGTACAAGACAGCTTTTCCTTGCCAATATCTCTCTTTTGCAAAGAGCTGCGCATTGGAAAATTCAGGGCTATGTCGTGTAGATGATGGCCTAACAGGAGGCTTTAAAATTTTCTTTCTAGTGACCTTCGTTTGGGAGAAAAATGCAAAGGTACAAGACAGCTTTTCCTTGCCAATATCTCTCTTTTGCAAAGAGCTGCGCATTGGAAAATTCAGGGCTATGTCGTGTAGATGATGGCCTAACAGGAGGCTTTAAAATTTTCTTTCTAGTGACCTTCGTTTGGGAGAAAAATGCAAAGGTACAAGACAGCTTTTCCTTGCCAATATCTCTCTTTTGCAAAGAGCTGCGCATTGGAAAATTCAGGGCTATGTCGTGTAGATGATGGCCTAACAGGAGGCTTTAAAATTTTCTTTCTAGTGTCCTTCGTTTGGGAGAAAAATGCAATGGTACAAGACAGCTTTTCCTTGCCAATATCTCTCTTTTGCAAAGAGCTGCGCATTGGAAAATTCAGGGCTATTTCGTGTAGATGATGGCCTAACAGGAGGCTTTAAAATTTTCTTTCTAGTGTCCTTCGTTTGGGAGAAAAATGCAAAGGTACAAGACAGCTTTTCCTTGCCAATATCTCTCTTTTGCAAAGAGCTGCGCATTGGAAAATTCAGGGCTATGTCGTGTAGATGATGGCCTAACAGGAGGCTTTAAAATTTTCTTTCTAGTGTCCTTCGTTTGGGAGAAAAATGCAATGGTACAAGACAGCTTTTCCTTGCCAATATCTCTCTTTTGCAAAGAGCTGCGCATTGGAAAATTCAGGGCTATTTCGTGTAGATGATGGCCTAACAGGAGGCTTTCAAATTTTCTTTCTAGTGTCCTTCGTTTGGGAGAAAAATGCAAAGGTACAAGACAGCTTTTCCTTGCCAATATCTCTCTTTTGCAAAGAGCTACGCATTGGAAAATTCAGGGCTATGTCGTGTAGATGATGGCCTAACAGGAGGCTTTAAAATTTTCTTTCTACTGACCTTCGTTTGGGAGAAAAATGCAAAGGTACAAGACAGCTTTTCCTTGCCAATATCTCTCTTTTGCAAAGAGCTGCGCATTGGTAAATGCAGGGCTATGTCGTGTAGATGATGGCCTAACAGGAGGCTTTAAAATTTTCTTTCTAGTGTCCTTCGTTTGGGAGAAAAAAGCAATGGTACAAGACAGCTTTTCCTTGCCAATATCTCTCTTTTGCAAAGAGCTGCGCATTGGAAAATTCAGGGCTATTTCGTGTAGATGATGGCCTAACAGGAGGCTTTAAAATTTTCTTTCTAGTGTCCTTCGTTTGGGAGAAAAATGCAAAGGTACAAGACAGCTTTTCCTTGCCAATATTTCTCTTTTGCAAAGAGCTACGCATTGGAAAATTCAGGGCTATGTCGTGTAGATGATGGCCTAACAGGAGGCTTTAAAATTTTCTTTCTAGTGACCTTCGTTTGGGAGAAAAATGCAAAGGTACAAGACAGCTTTTCCTTGCCAATATCTCTCTTTTGCAAAGAGCTGCGCATTGGAAAATTCAGGGCTATGTCGTGTAGATGATGGCCTAACAGGAGGCTTTAAAATTTTCTTTCTAGTGACCTTCGTTTGGGAGAAAAATGCAAAGGTACAAGACAGCTTTTCCTTGCCAATATCTCTCTTTTGCAAAGAGCTGCGCATTGGAAAATTCAGGGCTATGTCGTGTAGATGATGGCCTAACAGGAGGCTTTAAAATTTTCTTTCTAGTGACCTTCGTTTGGGAGAAAAATGCAAAGGTACAAGACAGCTTTTCCTTGCCAATATCTCTCTTTTGCAAAGAGCTGCGCATTGGAAAATTCAGGGCTATGTCGTGTAGATGATGGCCTAACAGGAGGCTTTAAAATTTTCTTTCTAGTGTCCTTCGTTTGGGAGAAAAATGCAATGGTACAAGACAGCTTTTCCTTGCCAATATCTCTCTTTTGCAAAGAGCTGCGCATTGGAAAATTCAGGGCTATTTCGTGTAGATGATGGCCTTAACAGGAGGCTTTAAAATTTTCTTTCTAGTGACCTTCGTTTGGGAGAAAAATGCAATGGTACAAGACAGCTTTTCCTTGCCAATATTTCTCTTTTGCAAAGAGCTGCGCATTGGAAAATTCAGGGCTATATCGTGTAGATGATGGCCTAACAGGAGGCTTTAAAATTTTAATTCTAGTATCCTTCGTTTGGGAGAAAAATGCAAAGGTACAAGACAGCTTTTCCTTGCCAATATCTCTCTTTTGCAAAGAGCTGCGCATTGGAAAATTCAGGGCTATATCGTGTAGATGATGGCCTAACAGGAGGCTTTAAAATTTTCTTTCTAGTGTCCTTCGTTTGGGAGAAAAATGCAATGGTACAAGACAGCTTTTCCTTGCAAATATCTCTCTTTTGCAAAGAGCTACGCATTGGAAAATTCAGGGCTATGTCGTGTAGATGATGGCCTAACAGGAGGCTTTAAAATTTTCTTTCTAGTGTCCTTCGTTTGGGAGAAAAATGCAATGGTACAAGACAGCTTTTCCTTGCCAATATCTCTCTCTTGCAAAGAGCTGCGCATTGGAAAATTCAGGGTTATGTCGTGTAGATGATGGCCTAACAGGAGGCTTTAAAATTTTCTTTCTAGTGACCTTCGTTTGGGAGAAAAATGCAAAGGTACAAGACAGCTTTTCCTTGCCAATATCTCTCTTTTGCAAAGAGCTGCGCATTGGTAAATGCAGGGCTATGTCGTGTAGATGATGGCCTAACAGGAGGCTTTAAAATTTTCTTTCTAGTGACCTTCGTTTGGGAGAAAAATGCAAAGGTACAAGACAGCTTTTCCTTGCCAATATCTCTCTTTTGCAAAGAGCTGCGCATTGGAAAATTCAGGGCTATGTCGTGTAGATGATGGCCTAACAGGAGGCTTTAAAATTTTCTTTCTAGTGACCTTCGTTTGGGAGAAAAATGCAAAGGTACAAGACAGCTTTTCCTTGCCAATATCTCTCTTTTGCAAAGAGCTGCGCATTGGAAAATTCAGGGCTATGTCGTGTAGATGATGGCCTAACAGGAGGCTTTAAAATTTTCTTTCTAGTGACCTTCGTTTGGGAGAAAAATGCAAAGGTACAAGACAGCTTTTCCTTGCCAATATCTCTCTTTTGCAAAGAGCTGCGCATTGGAAAATTCAGGGCTATGTCGTGTAGATGATGGCCTAACAGGAGGCTTTAAAATTTTCTTTCTAGTGTCCTTCGTTTGGGAGAAAAATGCAATGGTACAAGACAGCTTTTCCTTGCCAATATCTCTCTTTTGCAAAGAGCTGCGCATTGGAAAATTCAGGGCTATTTCGTGTAGATGATGGCCTAACAGGAGGCTTTAAAATTTTCTTTCTAGTGTCCTTCGTTTGGGAGAAAAATGCAAAGGTACAAGACAGCTTTTCCTTGCCAATATCTCTCTTTTGCAAAGAGCTGCGCATTGGAAAATTCAGGGCTATGTCGTGTAGATGATGGCCTAACAGGAGGCTTTAAAATTTTCTTTCTAGTGTCCTTCGTTTGGGAGAAAAATGCAATGGTACAAGACAGCTTTTCCTTGCCAATATCTCTCTTTTGCAAAGAGCTGCGCATTGGAAAATTCAGGGCTATTTCGTGTAGATGATGGCCTAACAGGAGGCTTTCAAATTTTCTTTCTAGTGTCCTTCGTTTGGGAGAAAAATGCAAAGGTACAAGACAGCTTTTCCTTGCCAATATCTCTCTTTTGCAAAGAGCTACGCATTGGAAAATTCAGGGCTATGTCGTGTAGATGATGGCCTAACAGGAGGCTTTAAAATTTTCTTTCTACTGACCTTCGTTTGGGAGAAAAATGCAAAGGTACAAGACAGCTTTTCCTTGCCAATATCTCTCTTTTGCAAAGAGCTGCGCATTGGTAAATGCAGGGCTATGTCGTGTAGATGATGGCCTAACAGGAGGCTTTAAAATTTTCTTTCTAGTGTCCTTCGTTTGGGAGAAAAAAGCAATGGTACAAGACAGCTTTTCCTTGCCAATATCTCTCTTTTGCAAAGAGCTGCGCATTGGAAAATTCAGGGCTATTTCGTGTAGATGATGGCCTAACAGGAGGCTTTAAAATTTTCTTTCTAGTGTCCTTCGTTTGGGAGAAAAATGCAAAGGTACAAGACAGCTTTTCCTTGCCAATATTTCTCTTTTGCAAAGAGCTACGCATTGGAAAATTCAGGGCTATGTCGTGTAGATGATGGCCTAACAGGAGGCTTTAAAATTTTCTTTCTAGTGACCTTCGTTTGGGAGAAAAATGCAAAGGTACAAGACAGCTTTTCCTTGCCAATATCTCTCTTTTGCAAAGAGCTGCGCATTGGAAAATTCAGGGCTATGTCGTGTAGATGATGGCCTAACAGGAGGCTTTAAAATTTTCTTTCTAGTGACCTTCGTTTGGGAGAAAAATGCAAAGGTACAAGACAGCTTTTCCTTGCCAATATCTCTCTTTTGCAAAGAGCTGCGCATTGGAAAATTCAGGGCTATGTCGTGTAGATGATGGCCTAACAGGAGGCTTTAAAATTTTCTTTCTAGTGACCTTCGTTTGGGAGAAAAATGCAAAGGTACAAGACAGCTTTTCCTTGCCAATATCTCTCTTTTGCAAAGAGCTGCGCATTGGAAAATTCAGGGCTATGTCGTGTAGATGATGGCCTAACAGGAGGCTTTAAAATTTTCTTTCTAGTGTCCTTCGTTTGGGAGAAAAATGCAATGGTACAAGACAGCTTTTCCTTGCCAATATCTCTCTTTTGCAAAGAGCTGCGCATTGGAAAATTCAGGGCTATTTCGTGTAGATGATGGCCTTAACAGGAGGCTTTAAAATTTTCTTTCTAGTGACCTTCGTTTGGGAGAAAAATGCAATGGTACAAGACAGCTTTTCCTTGCCAATATTTCTCTTTTGCAAAGAGCTGCGCATTGGAAAATTCAGGGCTATATCGTGTAGATGATGGCCTAACAGGAGGCTTTAAAATTTTAATTCTAGTGTCCTTCGTTTGGGAGAAAAATGCAAAGGTACAAGACAGCTTTTCCTTGCCAATATCTCTCTTTTGCAAAGAGCTGCGCATTGGAAAATTCAGGGCTATATCGTGTAGATGATGGCCTAACAGGAGGCTTTAAAATTTTCTTTCTAGTGTCCTTCGTTTGGGAGAAAAATGCAATGGTACAAGACAGCTTTTCCTTGCAAATATCTCTCTTTTGCAAAGAGCTACGCATTGGAAAATTCAGGGCTATGTCGTGTAGATGATGGCCTAACAGGAGGCTTTAAAATTTTCTTTCTAGTGTCCTTCGTTTGGGAGAAAAATGCAATGGTACAAGACAGCTTTTCCTTGCCAATATCTCTCTCTTGCAAAGAGCTGCGCATTGGAAAATTCAGGGCTATGTCGTGTAGATGATGGCCTAACAGGAGGCTTTAAAATTTTCTTTCTAGTGTCCTTCGTTTAGGAGAAAAATGCAATGGTACTAGACAGCTTTTCCTTGCCAATATCTCTCTTTTGCAAAGAGCTACGCATTGGAAAATTCAGGGTTATGTCGTGTAGATGATGGCCTAACAGGAGGCTTTAAAATTTTCTTTCTAGTGACCTTCGTTTGGGAGAAAAATGCAAAGGTACAAGACAGCTTTTCCTTGCCAATATCTCTCTTTTGCAAAGAGCTGCGCATTGGTAAATGCAGGGCTATGTCGTGTAGATGATGGCCTAACAGGAGGCTTTAAAATTTTCTTTCTAGTGTCCTTCGTTTGGGAGAAAAATGCAATGGTACAAGACAGCTTTTCCTTGCAAATATCTCTCTTTTGCAAAGAGCTACGCATTGGAAAATTCAGGGCTATGTCGTGTAGATGATGGCCTAACAGGAGGCTTTAAAATTTTCTTTCTAGTGTCCTTCGTTTGGGAGAAAAATGCAATGGTACAAGACAGCTTTTCCTTGCCAATATCTCTCTCTTGCAAAGAGCTGCGCATTGGAAAATTCAGGGCTATGTCGTGTAGATGATGGCCTAACAGGAGGCTTTAAAATTTTCTTTCTAGTGTCCTTCGTTTAGGAGAAAAATGCAATGGTACTAGACAGCTTTTCCTTGCCAATATCTCTCTTTTGCAAAGAGCTACGCATTGGAAAATTCAGGGTTATGTCGTGTAGATGATGGCCTAACAGGAGGCTTTAAAATTTTCTTTCTAGTGACCTTCGTTTGGGAGAAAAATGCAAAGGTACAAGACAGCTTTTCCTTGCCAATATCTCTCTTTTGCAAAGAGCTGCGCATTGGTAAATGCAGGGCTATGTCGTGTAGATGATGGCCTAACAGGAGGCTTTAACATTTTCTTTCTAGTGTCCTTCGTTTGGGAGAAAAATGCAAAGGTACAAGACAGCTTTTCCTTGCCAATATCTCTCTCTAGCAAAGAGCTGCGCATTGGAAAATTCAGGGCTATGTCGTGTAGATGATGGCCTAACAGGAGGCTTTAAAATTTTCTTTCTAGTGTCCTTCGTTTGGGAGAAAAATGCAATGGTACAAGACAGCTTTTCCTTGCCAATATCTCTCTTTTGCAAAGAGCTACGCATTGGAAAATTCAGGGTTATGTCGTGTAGATGATGGCCTAACAGGAGGCTTTAAAATTTTCTTTCTAGTGACCTTCGTTTGGGAGAAAAATGCAAAGGTACAAGACAGCTTTTCCTTGCCAATATCTCTCTTTTGCAAAGAGCTGCGCATTGGTAAATGCAGGGCTATGTCGTGTAGATGATGGCCTAACAGGAGGCTTTAAAATTTTCTTTCTAGTGTCCTTCGTTTGGGAGAAAAATGCAATGGTACAAGACAGCTTTTCCTTGCCAATATCTCTCTTTTGCAAAGAGCTGCGTATTGGAAAATTCAGGGCTATTTCGTGTAGATGATGGCCTAACAGGAGGCTTTAAAATTTTCTTTCTAGTGTCCTTCGTTTGGGAGAAAAATGCAAAGGTACAAGACAGCTTTTCCTTGCCAATATTTCTCTTTTGCAAAGAGCTACGCATTGGAAAATTCAGGGCTATGTCGTGTAGATGATGGCCTAACAGGAGGCTTTAAAATTTTCTTTTTAGTGACCTTCGTTTGGGAGAAAAATGCAAAGGTACAAGACAGCTTTTCCTTGCCAATATCTCTCTTTTGCAAAGAGCTGCGCATTGGAAAATTCAGGGCTATGTCGTGTAGATGATGGCCTAACAGGAGGCTTTAAAATTTTCTTTCTAGTGTCCTTCGTTTGGGAGAAAAATGCAATGGTACAAGACAGCTTTTCCTTGCAAATATCTCTCTTTTGCAAAGAGCTACGCATTGGAAAATTCAGGGCTATGTCGTGTAGATGATGGCCTAACAGGAGGCTTTAAAATTTTCTTTCTAGTGTCCTTCGTTTGGGAGAAAAATGCAATGGTACAAGACAGCTTTTCCTTGCCAATATCTCTCTCTTGCAAAGAGCTGCGCATTGGAAAATTCAGGGCTATGTCGTGTAGATGATGGCCTAACAGGAGGCTTTAAAATTTTCTTTCTAGTGTCCTTCGTTTAGGAGAAAAATGCAATGGTACTAGACAGCTTTTCCTTGCCAATATCTCTCTTTTGCAAAGAGCTACGCATTGGAAAATTCAGGGTTATGTCGTGTAGATGATGGCCTAACAGGAGGCTTTAAAATTTTCTTTCTAGTGACCTTCGTTTGGGAGAAAAATGCAAAGGTACAAGACAGCTTTTCCTTGCCAATATCTCTCTTTTGCAAAGAGCTGCGCATTGGTAAATGCAGGGCTATGTCGTGTAGATGATGGCCTAACAGGAGGCTTTAAAATTTTCTTTCTAGTGTCCTTCGTTTGGGAGAAAAATGCAATGGTACAAGACAGCTTTTCCTTGCAAATATCTCTCTTTTGCAAAGAGCTACGCATTGGAAAATTCAGGGCTATGTCGTGTAGATGATGGCCTAACAGGAGGCTTTAAAATTTTCTTTCTAGTGTCCTTCGTTTGGGAGAAAAATGCAATGGTACAAGACAGCTTTTCCTTGCCAATATCTCTCTCTTGCAAAGAGCTGCGCATTGGAAAATTCAGGGCTATGTCGTGTAGATGATGGCCTAACAGGAGGCTTTAAAATTTTCTTTCTAGTGTCCTTCGTTTAGGAGAAAAATGCAATGGTACTAGACAGCTTTTCCTTGCCAATATCTCTCTTTTGCAAAGAGCTACGCATTGGAAAATTCAGGGTTATGTCGTGTAGATGATGGCCTAACAGGAGGCTTTAAAATTTTCTTTCTAGTGACCTTCGTTTGGGAGAAAAATGCAAAGGTACAAGACAGCTTTTCCTTGCCAATATCTCTCTTTTGCAAAGAGCTGCGCATTGGTAAATGCAGGGCTATGTCGTGTAGATGATGGCCTAACAGGAGGCTTTAACATTTTCTTTCTAGTGTCCTTCGTTTGGGAGAAAAATGCAAAGGTACAAGACAGCTTTTCCTTGCCAATATCTCTCTCTAGCAAAGAGCTGCGCATTGGAAAATTCAGGGCTATGTCGTGTAGATGATGGCCTAACAGGAGGCTTTAAAATTTTCTTTCTAGTGTCCTTCGTTTGGGAGAAAAATGCAATGGTACAAGACAGCTTTTCCTTGCCAATATCTCTCTTTTGCAAAGAGCTACGCATTGGAAAATTCAGGGTTATGTCGTGTAGATGATGGCCTAACAGGAGGCTTTAAAATTTTCTTTCTAGTGACCTTCGTTTGGGAGAAAAATGCAAAGGTACAAGACAGCTTTTCCTTGCCAATATCTCTCTTTTGCAAAGAGCTGCGCATTGGTAAATGCAGGGCTATGTCGTGTAGATGATGGCCTAACAGGAGGCTTTAAAATTTTCTTTCTAGTGTCCTTCGTTTGGGAGAAAAATGCAATGGTACAAGACAGCTTTTCCTTGCCAATATCTCTCTTTTGCAAAGAGCTGCGTATTGGAAAATTCAGGGCTATTTCGTGTAGATGATGGCCTAACAGGAGGCTTTAAAATTTTCTTTCTAGTGTCCTTCGTTTGGGAGAAAAATGCAAAGGTACAAGACAGCTTTTCCTTGCCAATATTTCTCTTTTGCAAAGAGCTACGCATTGGAAAATTCAGGGCTATGTCGTGTAGATGATGGCCTAACAGGAGGCTTTAAAATTTTCTTTTTAGTGACCTTCGTTTGGGAGAAAAATGCAAAGGTACAAGACAGCTTTTCCTTGCCAATATCTCTCTTTTGCAAAGAGCTGCGCATTGGAAAATTCAGGGCTATGTCGTGTAGATGATGGCCTAACAGGAGGCTTTAAAATTTTCTTTCTAGTGACCTTCGTTTGGGAGAAAAATGCAAAGGTACAAGACAGCTTTTCCTTGCCAATATCTCTCTTTTGCAAAGAGCTGCGCATTGGAAAATTCAGGGCTATGTCGTGTAGATGATGGCCTAACAGGAGGCTTTAAAATTGTCTTTCTAGTGACCTTCGTTTGGGAGAAAAATGCAAAGGTACAAGACAGCTTTTCCTTGCCAATATCTCTCTTTTGCAAAGAGCTGCGCATTGGAAAATTCAGGGCTATGTCGTGTAGATGATGGCCTAACAGGAGGCTTTAAAATTTTCTTTCTAGTGTCCTTCGTTTGGGAGAAAAATGCAATGGTACAAGACAGCTTTTCCTTGCCAATATCTCTCTTTTGCAAAGAGCTGCGCATTGGAAAATTCAGGGCTATTTCGTGTAGATGATGGCCTAACAGGAGGCTTTCAAATTTTCTTTCTAGTGTCCTTCGTTTGGGAGAAAAATGCAAAGGTACAAGACAGCTTTTCCTTGCCAATATCTCTCTTTTGCAAAGAGCTACGCATTGGAAAATTCAGGGCTATGTCGTGTAGATGATGGCCTAACAGGAGGCTTTAAAATTTTCTTTCTAGTGACCTTCGTTTGGGAGAAAAATGCAAAGGTACAAGACAGCTTTTCCTTGCCAATATCTCTCTTTTGCAAAGAGCTGCGCATTGGAAAATTCAGGGCTATGTCGTGTAGATGATGGCCTAACAGGAGGCTTTAAAATTTTCTTTCTAGTGACCTTCGTTTGGGAGAAAAATGCAAAGGTACAAGACAGCTTTTCCTTGCCAATATCTCTCTTTTGCAAAGAGCTGCGCATTGGAAAATTCAGGGCTATGTCGTGTAGATGATGGCCTAACAGGAGGCTTTAAAATTTTCTTTCTAGTGACCTTCGTTTGGGAGAAAAATGCAAAGGTACAAGACAGCTTTTCCTTGCCAATATCTCTCTTTTGCAAAGAGCTGCGCATTGGAAAATTCAGGGCTATGTCGTGTAGATGATGGCCTAACAGGAGGCTTTAAAATTTTCTTTCTAGTGACCTTCGTTTGGGAGAAAAATGCAAAGGTACAAGACAGCTTTTCCTTGCCAATATCTCTCTTTTGCAAAGAGCTGCGCATTGGAAAATTCAGGGCTATGTCGTGTAGATGATGGCCTAACAGGAGGCTTTAAAATTTTCTTTCTAGTGACCTTCGTTTGGGAGAAAAATGCAAAGGTACAAGACAGCTTTTCCTTGCCAATATCTCTCTTTTGCAAAGAGCTGCGCATTGGAAAATTCAGGGCTATGTCGTGTAGATGATGGCCTAACAGGAGGCTTTAAAATTTTCTTTCTAGTGACCTTCGTTTGGGAGAAAAATGCAAAGGTACAAGACAGCTTTTCCTTGCCAATATCTCTCTTTTGCAAAGAGCTGCGCATTGGAAAATTCAGGGCTATGTCGTGTAGATGATGGCCTAACAGGAGGCTTTAAAATTTTCTTTCTAGTGACCTTCGTTTGGGAGAAAAATGCAAAGGTACAAGACAGCTTTTCCTTGCCAATATCTCTCTTTTGCAAAGAGCTGCGCATTGGAAAATTCAGGGCTATGTCGTGTAGATGATGGCCTAACAGGAGGCTTTAAAATTTTCTTTCTAGTGACCTTCGTTTGGGAGAAAAATGCAAAGGTACAAGACAGCTTTTCCTTGCCAATATCTCTCTTTTGCAAAGAGCTGCGCATTGGTAAATGCAGGGCTATGTCGTGTAGATGATGGCCTAACAGGAGGCTTTAAAATTTTCTTTCTAGTGTCCTTCGTTTGGGAGAAAAATGCAATGGTACAAGACAGCTTTTCCTTGCCAATATCTCTCTTTTGCAAAGAGCTGCGTATTGGAAAATTCAGGGCTATTTCGTGTAGATGATGGCCTAACAGGAGGCTTTAAAATTTTCTTTCTAGTGTCCTTCGTTTGGGAGAAAAATGCAAAGGTACAAGACAGCTTTTCCTTGCCAATATTTCTCTTTTGCAAAGAGCTACGCATTGGAAAATTCAGGGCTATGTCGTGTAGATGATGGCCTAACAGGAGGCTTTAAAATTTTCTTTTTAGTGACCTTCGTTTGGGAGAAAAATGCAAAGGTACAAGACAGCTTTTCCTTGCCAATATCTCTCTTTTGCAAAGAGCTGCGCATTGGAAAATTCAGGGCTATGTCGTGTAGATGATGGCCTAACAGGAGGCTTTAAAATTTTCTTTCTAGTGACCTTCGTTTGGGAGAAAAATGCAAAGGTACAAGACAGCTTTTCCTTGCCAATATCTCTCTTTTGCAAAGAGCTGCGCATTGGAAAATTCAGGGCTATGTCGTGTAGATGATGGCCTAACAGAAGGCTTTAAAATTGTCTTTCTAGTGACCTTCGTTTGGGAGAAAAATGCAAAGGTACAAGACAGCTTTTCCTTGCCAATATCTCTCTTTTGCAAAGAGCTGCGCATTGGAAAATTCAGGGCTATGTCGTGTAGATGATGGCCTAACAGGAGGCTTTAAAATTTTCTTTCTAGTGTCCTTCGTTTGGGAGAAAAATGCAATGGTACAAGACAGCTTTTCCTTGCCAATATCTCTCTTTTGCAAAGAGCTGCGCATTGGAAAATTCAGGGCTATTTCGTGTAGATGATGGCCTAACAGGAGGCTTTCAAATTTTCTTTCTAGTGTCCTTCGTTTGGGAGAAAAATGCAAAGGTACAAGACAGCTTTTCCTTGCCAATATCTCTCTTTTGCAAAGAGCTACGCATTGGAAAATTCAGGGCTATGTCGTGTAGATGATGGCCTAACAGGAGGCTTTAAAATTTTCTTTCTAGTGACCTTCGTTTGGGAGAAAAATGCAAAGGTACAAGACAGCTTTTCCTTGCCAATATCTCTCTTTTGCAAAGAGCTGCGCATTGGAAAATTCAGGGCTATGTCGTGTAGATGATGGCCTAACAGGAGGCTTTAAAATTTTCTTTCTAGTGACCTTCGTTTGGGAGAAAAATGCAAAGGTACAAGACAGCTTTTCCTTGCCAATATCTCTCTTTTGCAAAGAGCTGCGCATTGGAAAATTCAGGGCTATGTCGTGTAGATGATGGCCTAACAGGAGGCTTTAAAATTTTCTTTCTAGTGACCTTCGTTTGGGAGAAAAATGCAAAGGTACAAGACAGCTTTTCCTTGCCAATATCTCTCTTTTGCAAAGAGCTGCGCATTGGAAAATTCAGGGCTATGTCGTGTAGATGATGGCCTAACAGGAGGCTTTAAAATTTTCTTTCTAGTGACCTTCGTTTGGGAGAAAAATGCAAAGGTACAAGACAGCTTTTCCTTGCCAATATCTCTCTTTTGCAAAGAGCTGCGCATTGGAAAATTCAGGGCTATGTCGTGTAGATGATGGCCTAACAGGAGGCTTTAAAATTTTCTTTCTAGTGTCCTTCGTTTGGGAGAAAAATGCAATGGTACAAGACAGCTTTTCCTTGCCAATATCTCTCTTTTGCAAAGAGCTGCGCATTGGAAAATTCAGGGCTATTTCGTGTAGATGATGGCCTAACAGGAGGCTTTAAAATTTTCTTTCTAGTGTCCTTCGTTTGGGAGAAAAATGCAAAGGTACAAGACAGCTTTTCCTTGCCAATATCTCTCTTTTGCAAAGAGCTGCGCATTGGAAAATTCAGGGCTATGTCGTGTAGATGATGGCCTAACAGGAGGCTTTAAAATTTTCTTTCTAGTGTCCTTCGTTTGGGAGAAAAATGCAATGGTACAAGACAGCTTTTCCTTGCCAATATCTCTCTTTTGCAAAGAGCTGCGCATTGGAAAATTCAGGGCTATTTCGTGTAGATGATGGCCTAACAGGAGGCTTTCAAATTTTCTTTCTAGTGTCCTTCGTTTGGGAGAAAAATGCAAAGGTACAAGACAGCTTTTCCTTGCCAATATCTCTCTTTTGCAAAGAGCTACGCATTGGAAAATTCAGGGCTATGTCGTGTAGATGATGGCCTAACAGGAGGCTTTAAAATTTTCTTTCTACTGACCTTCGTTTGGGAGAAAAATGCAAAGGTACAAGACAGCTTTTCCTTGCCAATATCTCTCTTTTGCAAAGAGCTGCGCATTGGTAAATGCAGGGCTATGTCGTGTAGATGATGGCCTAACAGGAGGCTTTAAAATTTTCTTTCTAGTGTCCTTCGTTTGGGAGAAAAAAGCAATGGTACAAGACAGCTTTTCCTTGCCAATATCTCTCTTTTGCAAAGAGCTGCGCATTGGAAAATTCAGGGCTATTTCGTGTAGATGATGGCCTAACAGGAGGCTTTAAAATTTTCTTTCTAGTGTCCTTCGTTTGGGAGAAAAATGCAAAGGTACAAGACAGCTTTTCCTTGCCAATATTTCTCTTTTGCAAAGAGCTACGCATTGGAAAATTCAGGGCTATGTCGTGTAGATGATGGCCTAACAGGAGGCTTTAAAATTTTCTTTCTAGTGACCTTCGTTTGGGAGAAAAATGCAAAGGTACAAGACAGCTTTTCCTTGCCAATATCTCTCTTTTGCAAAGAGCTGCGCATTGGAAAATTCAGGGCTATGTCGTGTAGATGATGGCCTAACAGGAGGCTTTAAAATTTTCTTTCTAGTGACCTTCGTTTGGGAGAAAAATGCAAAGGTACAAGACAGCTTTTCCTTGCCAATATCTCTCTTTTGCAAAGAGCTGCGCATTGGAAAATTCAGGGCTATGTCGTGTAGATGATGGCCTAACAGGAGGCTTTAAAATTTTCTTTCTAGTGACCTTCGTTTGGGAGAAAAATGCAAAGGTACAAGACAGCTTTTCCTTGCCAATATCTCTCTTTTGCAAAGAGCTGCGCATTGGAAAATTCAGGGCTATGTCGTGTAGATGATGGCCTAACAGGAGGCTTTAAAATTTTCTTTCTAGTGTCCTTCGTTTGGGAGAAAAATGCAATGGTACAAGACAGCTTTTCCTTGCCAATATCTCTCTTTTGCAAAGAGCTGCGCATTGGAAAATTCAGGGCTATTTCGTGTAGATGATGGCCTTAACAGGAGGCTTTAAAATTTTCTTTCTAGTGACCTTCGTTTGGGAGAAAAATGCAATGGTACAAGACAGCTTTTCCTTGCCAATATTTCTCTTTTGCAAAGAGCTGCGCATTGGAAAATTCAGGGCTATATCGTGTAGATGATGGCCTAACAGGAGGCTTTAAAATTTTAATTCTAGTGTCCTTCGTTTGGGAGAAAAATGCAAAGGTACAAGACAGCTTTTCCTTGCCAATATCTCTCTTTTGCAAAGAGCTGCGCATTGGAAAATGCAGGGCTATATCGTGTAGATGATGGCCTAACAGGAGGCTTTAAAATTTTCTTTCTAGTGTCCTTCGTTTGGGAGAAAAATGCAATGGTACAAGACAGCTTTTCCTTGCAAATATCTCTCTTTTGCAAAGAGCTACGCATTGGAAAATTCAGGGCTATGTCGTGTAGATGATGGCCTAACAGGAGGCTTTAAAATTTTCTTTCTAGTGTCCTTCGTTTGGGAGAAAAATGCAATGGTACAAGACAGCTTTTCCTTGCCAATATCTCTCTCTTGCAAAGAGCTGCGCATTGGAAAATTCAGGGCTATGTCGTGTAGATGATGGCCTAACAGGAGGCTTTAAAATTTTCTTTCTAGTGTCCTTCGTTTAGGAGAAAAATGCAATGGTACTAGACAGCTTTTCCTTGCCAATATCTCTCTTTTGCAAAGAGCTACGCATTGGAAAATTCAGGGTTATGTCGTGTAGATGATGGCCTAACAGGAGGCTTTAAAATTTTCTTTCTAGTGACCTTCGTTTGGGAGAAAAATGCAAAGGTACAAGACAGCTTTTCCTTGCCAATATCTCTCTTTTGCAAAGAGCTGCGCATTGGTAAATGCAGGGCTATGTCGTGTAGATGATGGCCTAACAGGAGGCTTTAAAATTTTCTTTCTAGTGTCCTTCGTTTGGGAGAAAAATGCAATGGTACAAGACAGCTTTTCCTTGCCAATATCTCTCTTTTGCAAAGAGCTGCGCATTGGAAAATTCAGGGCTATTTCGTGTAGATGATGGCCTAACAGGAGGCTTTAAAATTTTCTTTCTAGTGACCTTCGTTTGGGAGAAAAATGCAATGGTACAAGACAGCTTTTCCTTGCCAATATCTCTCTTTTGCAAAGAGCTGCGCATTGGAAAATTCAGGGCTATATCGTGTAGATGATGGCCTAACAGGAGGCTTTAAAATTTTCTTTCTAGTGTCCTTCGTTTGGGAGAAAAATGCAATGGTACAAGACAGCTTTTCCTTGCCAATATCTCTCTTTTGCAAAGAGCTACGCATTGGAAAATTCAGGGCTATGTCGTGTAGATGATGGCCTAACAGGAGGCTTTAAAATTTTCTTTCTAGTGTCCTTCGTTTGGGAGAAAAATGCAAAGGTACAAGACAGCTTTTCCTTGCCAATATCTCTCTCTAGCAAAGAGCTGCGCATTGGAAAATTCAGGGCTATGTCGTGTAGATGATGGCCTAACAGGAGGCTTTAAAATTTTCTTTCTAGTGTCCTTCGTTTGGGAGAAAAATGCAATGGTACAAGACAGCTTTTCCTTGCCAATATCTCTCTTTTGCAAAGAGCTACGCATTGGAAAATTCAGGGTTATGTCGTGTAGATGATGGCCTAACAGGAGGCTTTAAAATTTTCTTTCTAGTGACCTTCGTTTGGGAGAAAAATGCAAAGGTACAAGACAGCTTTTCCTTGCCAATATCTCTCTTTTGCAAAGAGCTGCGCATTGGTAAATGCAGGGCTATGTCGTGTAGATGATGGCCTAACAGGAGGCTTTAAAATTTTCTTTCTAGTGTCCTTCGTTTGGGAGAAAAATGCAATGGTACAAGACAGCTTTTCCTTGCCAATATCTCTCTTTTGCAAAGAGCTGCGTATTGGAAAATTCAGGGCTATTTCGTGTAGATGATGGCCTAACAGGAGGCTTTAAAATTTTCTTTCTAGTGTCCTTCGTTTGGGAGAAAAATGCAAAGGTACAAGACAGCTTTTCCTTGCCAATATTTCTCTTTTGCAAAGAGCTACGCATTGGAAAATTCAGGGCTATGTCGTGTAGATGATGGCCTAACAGGAGGCTTTAAAATTTTCTTTTTAGTGACCTTCGTTTGGGAGAAAAATGCAAAGGTACAAGACAGCTTTTCCTTGCCAATATCTCTCTTTTGCAAAGAGCTGCGCATTGGAAAATTCAGGGCTATGTCGTGTAGATGATGGCCTAACAGGAGGCTTTAAAATTTTCTTTCTAGTGACCTTCGTTTGGGAGAAAAATGCAAAGGTACAAGACAGCTTTTCCTTGCCAATATCTCTCTTTTGCAAAGAGCTGCGCATTGGAAAATTCAGGGCTATGTCGTGTAGATGATGGCCTAACAGGAGGCTTTAAAATTGTCTTTCTAGTGACCTTCGTTTGGGAGAAAAATGCAAAGGTACAAGACAGCTTTTCCTTGCCAATATCTCTCTTTTGCAAAGAGCTGCGCATTGGAAAATTCAGGGCTATGTCGTGTAGATGATGGCCTAACAGGAGGCTTTAAAATTTTCTTTCTAGTGTCCTTCGTTTGGGAGAAAAATGCAATGGTACAAGACAGCTTTTCCTTGCCAATATCTCTCTTTTGCAAAGAGCTGCGCATTGGAAAATTCAGGGCTATTTCGTGTAGATGATGGCCTAACAGGAGGCTTTCAAATTTTCTTTCTAGTGTCCTTCGTTTGGGAGAAAAATGCAAAGGTACAAGACAGCTTTTCCTTGCCAATATCTCTCTTTTGCAAAGAGCTACGCATTGGAAAATTCAGGGCTATGTCGTGTAGATGATGGCCTAACAGGAGGCTTTAAAATTTTCTTTCTAGTGACCTTCGTTTGGGAGAAAAATGCAAAGGTACAAGACAGCTTTTCCTTGCCAATATCTCTCTTTTGCAAAGAGCTGCGCATTGGAAAATTCAGGGCTATGTCGTGTAGATGATGGCCTAACAGGAGGCTTTAAAATTTTCTTTCTAGTGACCTTCGTTTGGGAGAAAAATGCAAAGGTACAAGACAGCTTTTCCTTGCCAATATCTCTCTTTTGCAAAGAGCTGCGCATTGGAAAATTCAGGGCTATGTCGTGTAGATGATGGCCTAACAGGAGGCTTTAAAATTTTCTTTCTAGTGACCTTCGTTTGGGAGAAAAATGCAAAGGTACAAGACAGCTTTTCCTTGCCAATATCTCTCTTTTGCAAAGAGCTGCGCATTGGAAAATTCAGGGCTATGTCGTGTAGATGATGGCCTAACAGGAGGCTTTAAAATTTTCTTTCTAGTGACCTTCGTTTGGGAGAAAAATGCAAAGGTACAAGACAGCTTTTCCTTGCCAATATCTCTCTTTTGCAAAGAGCTGCGCATTGGAAAATTCAGGGCTATGTCGTGTAGATGATGGCCTAACAGGAGGCTTTAAAATTTTCTTTCTAGTGACCTTCGTTTGGGAGAAAAATGCAAAGGTACAAGACAGCTTTTCCTTGCCAATATCTCTCTTTTGCAAAGAGCTGCGCATTGGTAAATGCAGGGCTATGTCGTGTAGATGATGGCCTAACAGGAGGCTTTAAAATTTTCTTTCTAGTGTCCTTCGTTTGGGAGAAAAATGCAATGGTACAAGACAGCTTTTCCTTGCCAATATCTCTCTTTTGCAAAGAGCTGCGTATTGGAAAATTCAGGGCTATTTCGTGTAGATGATGGCCTAACAGGAGGCTTTAAAATTTTCTTTCTAGTGTCCTTCGTTTGGGAGAAAAATGCAAAGGTACAAGACAGCTTTTCCTTGCCAATATTTCTCTTTTGCAAAGAGCTACGCATTGGAAAATTCAGGGCTATGTCGTGTAGATGATGGCCTAACAGGAGGCTTTAAAATTTTCTTTTTAGTGACCTTCGTTTGGGAGAAAAATGCAAAGGTACAAGACAGCTTTTCCTTGCCAATATCTCTCTTTTGCAAAGAGCTGCGCATTGGAAAATTCAGGGCTATGTCGTGTAGATGATGGCCTAACAGGAGGCTTTAAAATTTTCTTTCTAGTGACCTTCGTTTGGGAGAAAAATGCAAAGGTACAAGACAGCTTTTCCTTGCCAATATCTCTCTTTTGCAAAGAGCTGCGCATTGGAAAATTCAGGGCTATGTCGTGTAGATGATGGCCTAACAGGAGGCTTTAAAATTTTCTTTCTAGTGACCTTCGTTTGGGAGAAAAATGCAAAGGTACAAGACAGCTTTTCCTTGCCAATATCTCTCTTTTGCAAAGAGCTGCGCATTGGAAAATTCAGGGCTATGTCGTGTAGATGATGGCCTAACAGGAGGCTTTAAAATTTTCTTTCTAGTGACCTTCGTTTGGGAGAAAAATGCAAAGGTACAAGACAGCTTTTCCTTGCCAATATCTCTCTTTTGCAAAGAGCTGCGCATTGGAAAATTCAGGGCTATGTCGTGTAGATGATGGCCTAACAGGAGGCTTTAAAATTTTCTTTCTAGTGTCCTTCGTTTGGGAGAAAAATGCAATGGTACAAGACAGCTTTTCCTTGCCAATATCTCTCTTTTGCAAAGAGCTGCGCATTGGAAAATTCAGGGCTATTTCGTGTAGATGATGGCCTAACAGGAGGCTTTAAAATTTTCTTTCTAGTGTCCTTCGTTTGGGAGAAAAATGCAAAGGTACAAGACAGCTTTTCCTTGCCAATATCTCTCTTTTGCAAAGAGCTACGCATTGGAAAATTCAGGGCTATGTCGTGTAGATGATGGCCTAACAGGAGGCTTTAAAATTTTCTTTCTAGTGACCTTCGTTTGGGAGAAAAATGCAAAGGTACAAGACAGCTTTTCCTTGCCAATATCTCTCTTTTGCAAAGAGCTGCGCATTGGAAAATTCAGGGCTATGTCGTGTAGATGATGGCCTAACAGGAGGCTTTAAAATTTTCTTTCTAGTGACCTTCGTTTGGGAGAAAAATGCAAAGGTACAAGACAGCTTTTCCTTGCCAATATCTCTCTTTTGCAAAGAGCTGCGCATTGGAAAATTCAGGGCTATGTCGTGTAGATGATGGCCTAACAGGAGGCTTTAAAATTTTCTTTCTAGTGACCTTCGTTTGGGAGAAAAATGCAAAGGTACAAGACAGCTTTTCCTTGCCAATATCTCTCTTTTGCAAAGAGCTGCGCATTGGAAAATTCAGGGCTATGTCGTGTAGATGATGGCCTAACAGGAGGCTTTAAAATTTTCTTTCTAGTGACCTTCGTTTGGGAGAAAAATGCAAAGGTACAAGACAGCTTTTCCTTGCCAATATCTCTCTTTTGCAAAGAGCTGCGCATTGGAAAATTCAGGGCTATGTCGTGTAGATGATGGCCTAATAGGAGGCTTTAAAATTTTCTTTCTAGTGTCCTTCGTTTGGGAGAAAAATGCAATGGTACAAGACAGCTTTTCCTTGCCAATATCTCTCTTTTGCAAAGAGCTACGCATTGGAAAATTCAGGGCTATGTCGTGTAGATGATGGCCTAACAGGAGGGTTTAAAATTTTAATTCTAGTGTCCTTCGTTTGGGAGAAAAATGCATAGGTACAAGACAGCTTTTCCTTGCCAATATCTCTCTTTTGCAAAGAGCTGCGCATTGGAAAATTCAGGGCTATATCGTGTAGATGATGGCCTAACAGGAGGCTTTAAAATTTTATTTCTAGTGTCCTTCGTTTGGGAGAAAAATGCAATGGTACAAGACAGCTTTTCCTTGCCAATATCTCTCTTTTGCAAAGAGCTGCGCATTGGAAAATTCAGGGCTATGTCGTGTAGATGATGGCCTAACAGGAGGCTTTAAAATTTTCTTTCTAGTGAGCTTCGTTTGGGAGAAAAATGCAAAGGTACAAGACAGCTTTTCCTTGCCAATATCTCTCTTTTGCAAAGAGCTGCGCATTGGAAAATTCAGGGCTATGTCGTGTAGATGATGGCCTAACAGGAGGCTTTAAAATTTTCTTTCTAGTGTCCTTCGTTTGGGAGAAAAATGCAATGGTACAAGACAGCTTTTCCTTGCCAATATCTCTCTCTTGCAAAGAGCTGCGCATTGGAAAATTCAGGGCTATGTCGTGTAGATGATGGCCTAACAGGAGGCTTTAAAATTTTCTTTCTAGTGTCCTTCGTTTAGGAGAAAAATGCAATGGTACTAGACAGCTTTTCCTTGCCAATATCTCTCTTTTGCAAAGAGCTACGCATTGGAAAATTCAGGGTTATGTCGTGTAGATGATGGCCTAACAGGAGGCTTTAAAATTTTCTTTCTAGTGACCTTCGTTTGGGAGAAAAATGCAAAGGTACAAGACAGCTTTTCCTTGCCAATATCTCTCTTTTGCAAAGAGCTGCGCATTGGTAAATGCAGGGCTATGTCGTGTAGATGATGGCCTAACAGGAGGCTTTAAAATTTTCTTTCTAGTGTCCTTCGTTTGGGAGAAAAATGCAATGGTACAAGACAGCTTTTCCTTGCCAATATCTCTCTTTTGCAAAGAGCTGCGTATTGGAAAATTCAGGGCTATTTCGTGTAGATGATGGCCTAACAGGAGGCTTTAAAATTTTCTTTCTAGTGTCCTTCGTTTGGGAGAAAAATGCAAAGGTACAAGACAGCTTTTCCTTGCCAATATTTCTCTTTTGCAAAGAGCTACGCATTGGAAAATTCAGGGCTATGTCGTGTAGATGATGGCCTAACAGGAGGCTTTAAAATTTTCTTTTTAGTGACCTTCGTTTGGGAGAAAAATGCAAAGGTACAAGACAGCTTTTCCTTGCCAATATCTCTCTTTTGCAAAGAGCTGCGCATTGGAAAATTCAGGGCTATGTCGTGTAGATGATGGCCTAACAGGAGGCTTTAAAATTTTCTTTCTAGTGACCTTCGTTTGGGAGAAAAATGCAAAGGTACAAGACAGCTTTTCCTTGCCAATATCTCTCTTTTGCAAAGAGCTGCGCATTGGAAAATTCAGGGCTATGTCGTGTAGATGATGGCCTAACAGGAGGCTTTAAAATTTTCTTTCTAGTGTCCTTCGTTTGGGAGAAAAATGCAATGGTACAAGACAGCTTTTCCTTGCCTATATCTCTCTTTTGCAAAGAGCTGCGCATTGGAAAATTCAGGGCTATTTCGTGTAGATGATGGCCTAACAGGAGGCTTTCAAATTTTCTTTCTAGTGTCCTTCGTTTGGGAGAAAAATGCAAAGGTACAAGACAGCTTTTCCTTGCCAATATCTCTCTTTTGCAAAGAGCTACGCATTGGAAAATTCAGGGCTATGTCGTGTAGATGATGGCCTAACAGGAGGCTTTAAAATTTTCTTTCTAGTGACCTTCGTTTGGGAGAAAAATGCAAAGGTACAAGACAGCTTTTCCTTGCCAATATCTCTCTTTTGCAAAGAGCTGCGCATTGGAAAATTCAGGGCTATGTCGTGTAGATGATGGCCTAACAGGAGGCTTTAAAATTTTCTTTCTAGTGACCTTCGTTTGGGAGAAAAATGCAAAGGTACAAGACAGCTTTTCCTTGCCAATATCTCTCTTTTGCAAAGAGCTGCGCATTGGAAAATTCAGGGCTATGTCGTGTAGATGATGGCCTAACAGGAGGCTTTAAAATTTTCTTTCTAGTGACCTTCGTTTGGGAGAAAAATGCAAAGGTACAAGACAGCTTTTCCTTGCCAATATCTCTCTTTTGCAAAGAGCTGCGCATTGGAAAATTCAGGGCTATTTCGTGTAGATGATGGCCTAACAGGAGGCTTTAAAATTTTCTTTCTAGTGTCCTTCGTTTGGGAGAAAAATGCAAAGGTACAAGACAGCTTTTCCTTGCCAATATCTCTCTTTTGCAAAGAGCTACGCATTGGAAAATTCAGGGCTATGTCGTGTAGATGATGGCCTAACAGGAGGCTTTAAAATTTTCTTTCTAGTGACCTTCGTTTGGGAGAAAAATGCAAAGGTACAAGACTGCTTTTCCTTGCCAATATCTCTCTTTTGCAAAGAGCTGCGCATTGGAAAATTCAGGGCTATGTCGTGTAGATGATGGCCTAACAGGAGGCTTTAAAATTTTCTTTCTAGTGACCTTCGTTTGGGAGAAAAATGCAAAGGTACAAGACAGCTTTTCCTTGCCAATATCTCTCTTTTGCAAAGAGCTGCGCATTGGAAAATTCAGGGCTATGTCGTGTAGATGATGGCCTAACAGGAGGCTTTAAAATTTTCTTTCTAGTGACCTTCGTTTGGGAGAAAAATGCAAAGGTACAAGACAGCTTTTCCTTGCCAATATCTCTCTTTTGCAAAGAGCTGCGCATTGGAAAATTCAGGGCTATGTCGTGTAGATGATGGCCTAACAGGAGGCTTTAAAATTTTCTTTCTAGTGACCTTCGTTTGGGAGAAAAATGCAAAGGTACAAGACAGCTTTTCCTTGCCAATATCTCTCTTTTGCAAAGAGCTGCGCATTGGAAAATTCAGGGCTATGTCGTGTAGATGATGGCCTAATAGGAGGCTTTAAAATTTTCTTTCTAGTGTCCTTCGTTTGGGAGAAAAATGCAATGGTACAAGACAGCTTTTCCTTGCCAATATCTCTCTTTTGCAAAGAGCTACGCATTGGAAAATTCAGGGCTATGTCGTGTAGATGATGGCCTAACAGGAGGCTTTAAAATTTTAATTCTAGTGTCCTTCGTTTGGGAGAAAAATGCAAAGGTACAAGACAGCTTTTCCTTGCCAATATCTCTCTTTTGCAAAGAGCTGCGCATTGGAAAATTCAGGGCTATATCGTGTAGATGATGGCCTAACAGGAGGCTTTAAAATTTTCTTTCTAGTGACCTTCGTTTGGGAGAAAAATGCAAAGGTACAAGACAGCTTTTCCTTGCCAATATCTCTCTTTTGCAAAGAGCTGCGCATTGGTAAATGCAGGGCTATGTCGTGTAGATGATGGCCTAACAGGAGGCTTTAAAATTTTCTGTCTAGTGTCCTTCGTTTGGGAGAAAAATGCAATGGTACAAGACAGCTTTTCCTTGCCAATATCTCTCTTTTGCAAAGAGCTGCGCATTGGAAAATTCAGGGCTATTTCGTGTAGATGATGGCCTAACAGAAGGCTTTAAAATTTTCTTTCTAGTGTCCTTCGTTTGGGAGAAAAATGCAAAGGTACAAGACAGCTTTTCCTTGCCAATATCTCTCTTTTGCAAAGAGCTACGCATTGGAAAATTCAGGGCTATGTCGTGTAGATGATGGCCTAACAGGAGGCTTTAAAATTTTCTTTCTAGTGACCTTCGTTTGGGAGAAAAATGCAAAGGTACAAGACAGCTTTTCCTTGCCAATATCTCTCTTTTGCAAAGAGCTGCGCATTGGAAAATTCAGGGCTATGTCGTGTAGATGATGGCCTAACAGGAGGCTTTAAAATTTTCTTTCTAGTGACCTTCGTTTGGGAGAAAAATGCAAAGGTACAAGACAGCTTTTCCTTGCCAATATCTCTCTTTTGCAAAGAGCTGCGCATTGGAAAATTCAGGGCTATGTCGTGTAGATGATGGCCTAACAGGAGGCTTTAAAATTTTCTTTCTAGTGACCTTCGTTTGGGAGAAAAATGCAAAGGTACAAGACAGCTTTTCCTTGCCAATATCTCTCTTTTGCAAAGAGCTGCGCATTGGAAAATTCAGGGCTATGTCGTGTAGATGATGGCCTAACAGGAGGCTTTACAATTTTCTTTCTAGTGACCTTCGTTTGGGAGAAAAATGCAAAGGTACAAGACAGCTTTTCCTTGCCAATATCTCTCTTTTGCAAAGAGCTGCGCATTGGAAAATTCAGGGCTATGTCGTGTAGATGATGGCCTAATAGGAGGCTTTAAAATTTTCTTTCTAGTGTCCTTCGTTTGGGAGAAAAATGCAATGGTACAAGACAGCTTTTCCTTGCCAATATCTCTCTTTTGCAAAGAGCTACGCATTGGAAAATTCAGGGCTATGTCGTGTAGATGATGGCCTAACAGGAGGCTTTAAAATTTTAATTCTAGTGTCCTTCGTTTGGGAGAAAAATGCAAAGGTACAAGACAGCTTTTCCTTGCCAATATCTCTCTTTTGCAAAGAGCTGCGCATTGGAAAATTCAGGGCTATATCGTGTAGATGATGGCCTAACAGGAGGCTTTAAAATTTTATTTCTAGTGTCCTTCGTTTGGGAGAAAAATGCAATGGTACAAGACAGCTTTTCCTTGCCAATATCTCTCTTTTGCAAAGAGCTGCGCATTGGAAAAATCAGGGCTATGTCGTGTAGATGATGGCCTAACAGGAGGCTTTAAAATTTTCTTTCTAGTGAGCTTCGTTTGGGAGAAAAATGCAAAGGTACAAGACAGCTTTTCCTTGCCAATATCTCTCTTTTGCAAAGAGCTGCGCATTGGAAAATTCAGGGCTATGTCGTGTAGATGATGGCCTAACAGGAGGCTTTAAAATTTTCTTTCTAGTGTCCTTCGTTTGGGAGAAAAATGCAATGGTACAAGACAGCTTTTCCTTGCCAATATCTCTCTCTTGCAAAGAGCTGCGCATTGGAAAATTCAGGGCTATGTCGTGTAGATGATGGCCTAACAGGAGGCTTTAAAATTTTCTTTCTAGTGTCCTTCGTTTAGGAGAAAAATGCAATGGTACTAGACAGCTTTTCCTTGCCAATATCTCTCTTTTGCAAAGAGCTACGCATTGGAAAATTCAGGGTTATGTCGTGTAGATGATGGCCTAACAGGAGGCTTTAAAATTTTCTTTCTAGTGACCTTCGTTTGGGAGAAAAATGCAAAGGTACAAGACAGCTTTTCCTTGCCAATATCTCTCTTTTGCAAAGAGCTGCGCATTGGTAAATGCAGGGCTATGTCGTGTAGATGATGGCCTAACAGGAGGCTTTAAAATTTTCTTTCTAGTGTCCTTCGTTTGGGAGAAAAATGCAATGGTACAAGACAGCTTTTCCTTGCCAATATCTCTCTTTTGCAATGAGCTGCGCATTGGAAAATTCAGGGCTATTTCGTGTAGATGATGGCCTAACAGGAGGCTTTAAAATTTTCTTTCTAGTGACCTTCGTTTGGGAGAAAAATGCAATGGTACAAGACAGCTTTTCCTTGCCAATATCTCTCTTTTGCAAAGAGCTGCGCATTGGAAAATTCAGGGCTATATCGTGTAGATGATGGCCTAACAGGAGGCTTTAAAATTTTCTTTCTAGTGTCCTTCGTTTGGGAGAAAAATGCAATGGTACAAGACAGCTTTTCCTTGCCAATATCTCTCTTTTGCAAAGAGCTACGCATTGGAAAATTCAGGGCTATGTCGTGTAGATGATGGCCTAACAGGAGGCTTTAAAATTTTCTTTCTAGTGTCCTTCGTTTGGGAGAAAAATGCAAAGGTACAAGACAGCTTTTCCTTGCCAATATCTCTCTCTAGCAAAGAGCTGCGCATTGGAAAATTCAGGGCTATGTCGTGTAGATGATGGCCTAACAGGAGGCTTTAAAATTTTCTTTCTAGTGTCCTTCGTTTGGGAGAAAAATGCAATGGTACAAGACAGCTTTTCCTTGCCAATATCTCTCTTTTGCAAAGAGCTACGCATTGGAAAATTCAGGGTTATGTCGTGTAGATGATGGCCTAACAGGAGGCTTTAAAATTTTCTTTCTAGTGACCTTCGTTTGGGAGAAAAATGCAAAGGTACAAGACAGCTTTTCCTTGCCAATATCTCTCTTTTGCAAAGAGCTGCGCATTGGTAAATGCAGGGCTATGTCGTGTAGATGATGGCCTAACAGGAGGCTTTAAAATTTTCTTTCTAGTGTCCTTCGTTTGGGAGAAAAATGCAATGGTACAAGACAGCTTTTCCTTGCCAATATCTCTCTTTTGCAAAGAGCTGCGTATTGGAAAATTCAGGGCTATTTCGTGTAGATGATGGCCTAACAGGAGGCTTTAAAATTTTCTTTCTAGTGTCCTTCGTTTGGGAGAAAAATGCAAAGGTACAAGACAGCTTTTCCTTGCCAATATTTCTCTTTTGCAAAGAGCTACGCATTGGAAAATTCAGGGCTATGTCGTGTAGATGATGGCCTAACAGGAGGCTTTAAAATTTTCTTTTTAGTGACCTTCGTTTGGGAGAAAAATGCAAAGGTACAAGACAGCTTTTCCTTGCCAATATCTCTCTTTTGCAAAGAGCTGCGCATTGGAAAATTCAGGGCTATGTCGTGTAGATGATGGCCTAACAGGAGGCTTTAAAATTTTCTTTCTAGTGACCTTCGTTTGGGAGAAAAATGCAAAGGTACAAGACAGCTTTTCCTTGCCAATATCTCTCTTTTGCAAAGAGCTGCGCATTGGAAAATTCAGGGCTATGTCGTGTAGATGATGGCCTAACAGGAGGCTTTAAAATTGTCTTTCTAGTGACCTTCGTTTGGGAGAAAAATGCAAAGGTACAAGACAGCTTTTCCTTGCCAATATCTCTCTTTTGCAAAGAGCTGCGCATTGGTAAATGCAGGGCTATGTCGTGTAGATGATGGCCTAACAGGAGGCTTTAAAATTTTCTTTCTAGTGTCCTTCGTTTGGGAGAAAAATGCAATGGTACAAGACAGCTTTTCCTTGCCAATATCTCTCTTTTGCAAAGAGCTGCGTATTGGAAAATTCAGGGCTATTTCGTGTAGATGATGGCCTAACAGGAGGCTTTAAAATTTTCTTTCTAGTGTCCTTCGTTTGGGAGAAAAATGCAAAGGTACAAGACAGCTTTTCCTTGCCAATATTTCTCTTTTGCAAAGAGCTACGCATTGGAAAATTCAGGGCTATGTCGTGTAGATGATGGCCTAACAGGAGGCTTTAAAATTTTCTTTTTAGTGACCTTCGTTTGGGAGAAAAATGCAAAGGTACAAGACAGCTTTTCCTTGCCAATATCTCTCTTTTGCAAAGAGCTGCGCATTGGAAAATTCAGGGCTATGTCGTGTAGATGATGGCCTAACAGGAGGCTTTAAAATTTTCTTTCTAGTGACCTTCGTTTGGGAGAAAAATGCAAAGGTACAAGACAGCTTTTCCTTGCCAATATCTCTCTTTTGCAAAGAGCTGCGCATTGGAAAATTCAGGGCTATGTCGTGTAGATGATGGCCTAACAGGAGGCTTTAAAATTGTCTTTCTAGTGACCTTCGTTTGGGAGAAAAATGCAAAGGTACAAGACAGCTTTTCCTTGCCAATATCTCTCTTTTGCAAAGAGCTGCGCATTGGAAAATTCAGGGCTATGTCGTGTAGATGATGGCCTAACAGGAGGCTTTAAAATTTTCTTTCTAGTGTCCTTCGTTTGGGAGAAAAATGCAATGGTACAAGACAGCTTTTCCTTGCCAATATCTCTCTTTTGCAAAGAGCTGCGCATTGGAAAATTCAGGGCTATTTCGTGTAGATGATGGCCTAACAGGAGGCTTTCAAATTTTCTTTCTAGTGTCCTTCGTTTGGGAGAAAAATGCAAAGGTACAAGACAGCTTTTCCTTGCCAATATCTCTCTTTTGCAAAGAGCTACGCATTGGAAAATTCAGGGCTATGTCGTGTAGATGATGGCCTAACAGGAGGCTTTAAAATTTTCTTTCTAGTGACCTTCGTTTGGGAGAAAAATGCAAAGGTACAAGACAGCTTTTCCTTGCCAATATCTCTCTTTTGCAAAGAGCTGCGCATTGGAAAATTCAGGGCTATGTCGTGTAGATGATGGCCTAACAGGAGGCTTTAAAATTTTCTTTCTAGTGACCTTCGTTTGGGAGAAAAATGCAAAGGTACAAGACAGCTTTTCCTTGCCAATATCTCTCTTTTGCAAAGAGCTGCGCATTGGAAAATTCAGGGCTATGTCGTGTAGATGATGGCCTAACAGGAGGCTTTAAAATTTTCTTTCTAGTGACCTTCGTTTGGGAGAAAAATGCAAAGGTACAAGACAGCTTTTCCTTGCCAATATCTCTCTTTTGCAAAGAGCTGCGCATTGGAAAATTCAGGGCTATGTCGTGTAGATGATGGCCTAACAGGAGGCTTTAAAATTTTCTTTCTAGTGACCTTCGTTTGGGAGAAAAATGCAAAGGTACAAGACAGCTTTTCCTTGCCAATATCTCTCTTTTGCAAAGAGCTGCGCATTGGAAAATTCAGGGCTATGTCGTGTAGATGATGGCCTAACAGGAGGCTTTAAATTTTTCTTTCTAGTGTCCTTCGTTTGGGAGAAAAATGCAATGGTACAAGACAGCTTTTCCTTGCCAATATCTCTCTTTTGCAAAGAGCTGCGCATTGGAAAATTCAGGGCTATTTCGTGTAGATGATGGCCTAACAGGAGGCTTTAAAATTTTCTTTCTAGTGTCCTTCGTTTGGGAGAAAAATGCAAAGGTACAAGACAGCTTTTCCTTGCCAATATCTCTCTTTTGCAAAGAGCTACGCATTGGAAAATTCAGGGCTATGTCGTGTAGATGATGGCCTAACAGGAGGCTTTAAAATTTTCTTTCTAGTGACCTTCGTTTGGGAGAAAAATGCAAAGGTACAAGACTGCTTTTCCTTGCCAATATCTCTCTTTTGCAAAGAGCTGCGCATTGGAAAATTCAGGGCTATGTCGTGTAGATGATGGCCTAACAGGAGGCTTTAAAATTTTCTTTCTAGTGACCTTCGTTTGGGAGAAAAATGCAAAGGTACAAGACAGCTTTTCCTTGCCAATATCTCTCTTTTGCAAAGAGCTGCGCATTGGAAAATTCAGGGCTATGTCGTGTAGATGATGGCCTAACAGGAGGCTTTAAAATTTTCTTTCTAGTGACCTTCGTTTGGGAGAAAAATGCAAAGGTACAAGACAGCTTTTCCTTGCCAATATCTCTCTTTTGCAAAGAGCTGCGCATTGGAAAATTCAGGGCTATGTCGTGTAGATGATGGCCTAACAGGAGGCTTTAAAATTTTCTTTCTAGTGACCTTCGTTTGGGAGAAAAATGCAAAGGTACAAGACAGCTTTTCCTTGCCAATATCTCTCTTTTGCAAAGAGCTGCGCATTGGAAAATTCAGGGCTATGTCGTGTAGATGATGGCCTAATAGGAGGCTTTAAAATTTTCTTTCTAGTGTCCTTCGTTTGGGAGAAAAATGCAATGGTACAAGACAGCTTTTCCTTGCCAATATCTCTCTTTTGCAAAGAGCTACGCATTGGAAAATTCAGGGCTATGTCGTGTAGATGATGGCCTAACAGGAGGCTTTAAAATTTTAATTCTAGTGTCCTTCGTTTGGGAGAAAAATGCAAAGGTACAAGACAGCTTTTCCTTGCCAATATCTCTCTTTTGCAAAGAGCTGCGCATTGGAAAATTCAGGGCTATATCGTGTAGATGATGGCCTAACAGGAGGCTTTAAAATTTTATTTCTAGTGTCCTTCGTTTGGGAGAAAAATGCAAAGGTACAAGACAGCTTTTCCTTGCCAATATTTCTCTTTTGCAAAAAGCTACGCATTGGAAAATTCAGGGCTATGTCGTGTAGATGATGGCCTAACAGGAGGCTTTAAAATTTTCTTTTTAGTGACCTTCGTTTGGGAGAAAAATGCAAAGGTACAAGACAGCTTTTCCTTGCCAATATCTCTCTTTTGCAAAGAGCTGCGCATTGGAAAATTCAGGGCTATGTCGTGTAGATGATGGCCTAACAGGAGGCTTTAAAATTTTCTTTCTAGTGACCTTCGTTTGGGAGAAAAATGCAAAGGTACAAGACAGCTTTTCCTTGCCAATATCTCTCTTTTGCAAAGAGCTGCGCATTGGAAAATTCAGGGCTATGTCGTGTAGATGATGGCCTAACAGGAGGCTTTAAAATTGTCTTTCTAGTGACCTTCGTTTGGGAGAAAAATGCAAAGGTACAAGACAGCTTTTCCTTGCCAATATCTCTCTTTTGCAAAGAGCTGCGCATTGGAAAATTCAGGGCTATGTCGTGTAGATGATGGCCTAACAGGAGGCTTTAAAATTTTCTTTCTAGTGTCCTTCGTTTGGGAGAAAAATGCAATGGTACAAGACAGCTTTTCCTTGCCAATATCTCTCTTTTGCAAAGAGCTGCGCATTGGAAAATTCAGGGCTATTTCGTGTAGATGATGGCCTAACAGGAGGCTTTCAAATTTTCTTTCTAGTGTCCTTCGTTTGGGAGAAAAATGCAAAGGTACAAGACAGCTTTTCCTTGCCAATATCTCTCTTTTGCAAAGAGCTACGCATTGGAAAATTCAGGGCTATGTCGTGTAGATGATGGCCTAACAGGAGGCTTTAAAATTTTCTTTCTAGTGACCTTCGTTTGGGAGAAAAATGCAAAGGTACAAGACAGCTTTTCCTTGCCAATATCTCTCTTTTGCAAAGAGCTGCGCATTGGAAAATTCAGGGCTATGTCGTGTAGATGATGGCCTAACAGGAGGCTTTAAAATTTTCTTTCTAGTGACCTTCGTTTGGGAGAAAAATGCAAAGGTACAAGACAGCTTTTCCTTGCCAATATCTCTCTTTTGCAAAGAGCTGCGCATTGGAAAATTCAGGGCTATGTCGTGTAGATGATGGCCTAACAGGAGGCTTTAAAATTTTCTTTCTAGTGACCTTCGTTTGGGAGAAAAATGAAAAGGTACAAGACAGCTTTTCCTTGCCAATATCTCTCTTTTGCAAAGAGCTGCGCATTGGAAAATTCAGGGCTATGTCGTGTAGATGATGGCCTAACAGGAGGCTTTAAAATTTTCTTTCTAGTGACCTTCGTTTGGGAGAAAAATGCAAAGGTACAAGACAGCTTTTCCTTGCCAATATCTCTCTTTTGCAAAGAGCTGCGCATTGGAAAATTCAGGGCTATGTCGTGTAGATGATGGCCTAACAGGAGGCTTTAAAATTTTCTTTCTAGTGTCCTTCGTTTGGGAGAAAAATGCAATGGTACAAGACAGCTTTTCCTTGCCAATATCTCTCTTTTGCAAAGAGCTGCGCATTGGAAAATTCAGGGCTATGTCGTGTAGATGATGGCCTAACAGGAGGCTTTAAAATTTTAATTCTAGTGTCCTTCGTTTGGGAGAAAAATGCAAAGGTACAAGACAGCTTTTCCTTGCCAATATCTCTCTTTTGCAAAGAGCTGCGCATTGGAAAATTCAGGGCTATATCGTGTAGATGATGGCCTAACAGGAGGCTTTAAAATTTTATTTCTAGTGTCCTTCGTTT
The DNA here is from genome assembly GCF_028390025.1 of Pseudophryne corroboree. NCBI lineage: Eukaryota > Metazoa > Chordata > Amphibia > Anura > Myobatrachidae > Pseudophryne > Pseudophryne corroboree. The sequence continues at coordinate 141,039 of NW_026970513.1, forward strand.
GGGAGAAAAATGCAAAGGTACAAGACAGCTTTTCCTTGCCAATATTTCTCTTTTGCAAAGAGCTACGCATTGGAAAATTCAGGGCTATGTCGTGTAGATGATGGCCTAACAGGAGGCTTTAAAATTTTCTTTTTAGTGACCTTCGTTTGGGAGAAAAATGCAAAGGTACAAGACAGCTTTTCCTTGCCAATATCTCTCTTTTGCAAAGAGCTGCGCATTGGAAAATTCAGGGCTATGTCGTGTAGATGATGGCCTAACAGGAGGCTTTAAAATTTTCTTTCTAGTGACCTTCGTTTGGGAGAAAAATGCAAAGGTACAAGACAGCTTTTCCTTGCCAATATCTCTCTTTTGCAAAGAGCTGCGCATTGGAAAATTCAGGGCTATGTCGTGTAGATGATGGCCTAACAGGAGGCTTTAAAATTGTCTTTCTAGTGACCTTCGTTTGGGAGAAAAATGCAAAGGTACAAGACAGCTTTTCCTTGCCAATATCTCTCTTTTGCAAAGAGCTGCGCATTGGAAAATTCAGGGCTATGTCGTGTAGATGATGGCCTAACAGGAGGCTTTAAAATTTTCTTTCTAGTGTCCTTCGTTTGGGAGAAAAATGCAATGGTACAAGACAGCTTTTCCTTGCCAATATCTCTCTTTTGCAAAGAGCTGCGCATTGGAAAATTCAGGGCTATTTCGTGTAGATGATGGCCTAACAGGAGGCTTTCAAATTTTCTTTCTAGTGTCCTTCGTTTGGGAGAAAAATGCAAAGGTACAAGACAGCTTTTCCTTGCCAATATCTCTCTTTTGCAAAGAGCTACGCATTGGAAAATTCAGGGCTATGTCGTGTAGATGATGGCCTAACAGGAGGCTTTAAAATTTTCTTTCTAGTGACCTTCGTTTGGGAGAAAAATGCAAAGGTACAAGACAGCTTTTCCTTGCCAATATCTCTCTTTTGCAAAGAGCTGCGCATTGGAAAATTCAGGGCTATGTCGTGTAGATGATGGCCTAACAGGAGGCTTTAAAATTTTCTTTCTAGTGACCTTCGTTTGGGAGAAAAATGCAAAGGTACAAGACAGCTTTTCCTTGCCAATATCTCTCTTTTGCAAAGAGCTGCGCATTGGAAAATTCAGGGCTATGTCGTGTAGATGATGGCCTAACAGGAGGCTTTAAAATTTTCTTTCTAGTGACCTTCGTTTGGGAGAAAAATGCAAAGGTACAAGACAGCTTTTCCTTGCCAATATCTCTCTTTTGCAAAGAGCTGCGCATTGGAAAATTCAGGGCTATGTCGTGTAGATGATGGCCTAACAGGAGGCTTTAAAATTTTCTTTCTAGTGACCTTCGTTTGGGAGAAAAATGCAAAGGTACAAGACAGCTTTTCCTTGCCAATATCTCTCTTTTGCAAAGAGCTGCGCATTGGAAAATTCAGGGCTATGTCGTGTAGATGATGGCCTAACAGGAGGCTTTAAAATTTTCTTTCTAGTGTCCTTCGTTTGGGAGAAAAATGCAATGGTACAAGACAGCTTTTCCTTGCCAATATCTCTCTTTTGCAAAGAGCTGCGCATTGGAAAATTCAGGGCTATTTCGTGTAGATGATGGCCTAACAGGAGGCTTTAAAATTTTCTTTCTAGTGTCCTTCGTTTGGGAGAAAAATGCAAAGGTACAAGACAGCTTTTCCTTGCCAATATCTCTCTTTTGCAAAGAGCTACGCATTGGAAAATTCAGGGCTATGTCGTGTAGATGATGGCCTAACAGGAGGCTTTAAAATTTTCTTTCTAGTGACCTTCGTTTGGGAGAAAAATGCAAAGGTACAAGACTGCTTTTCCTTGCCAATATCTCTCTTTTGCAAAGAGCTGCGCATTGGAAAATTCAGGGCTATGTCGTGTAGATGATGGCCTAACAGGAGGCTTTAAAATTTTCTTTCTAGTGACCTTCGTTTGGGAGAAAAATGCAAAGGTACAAGACAGCTTTTCCTTGCCAATATCTCTCTTTTGCAAAGAGCTGCGCATTGGAAAATTCAGGGCTATGTCGTGTAGATGATGGCCTAACAGGAGGCTTTAAAATTTTCTTTCTAGTGACCTTCGTTTGGGAGAAAAATGCAAAGGTACAAGACAGCTTTTCCTTGCCAATATCTCTCTTTTGCAAAGAGCTGCGCATTGGAAAATTCAGGGCTATGTCGTGTAGATGATGGCCTAACAGGAGGCTTTAAAATTTTCTTTCTAATGACCTTCGTTTGGGAGAAAAATGCAAAGGTACAAGACAGCTTTTCCTTGCCAATATCTCTCTTTTGCAAAGAGCTGCGCATTGGAAAATTCAGGGCTATGTCGTGTAGATGATGGCCTAATAGGAGGCTTTAAAATTTTCTTTCTAGTGTCCTTCGTTTGGGAGAAAAATGCAATGGTACAAGACAGCTTTTCCTTGCCAATATCTCTCGTTTGCAAAGAGCTACGCATTGGAAAATTCAGGGCTATGTCGTGTAGATGATGGCCTAACAGGAGGCTTTAAAATTTTAATTCTAGTGTCCTTCGTTTGGGAGAAAAATGCAAAGGTACAAGACAGCTTTTCCTTGCCAATATCTCTCTTTTGCAAAGAGCTGCGCATTGGAAAATTCAGGGCTATATCGTGTAGATGATGGCCTAACAGGAGGCTTTAAAATTTTATTTCTAGTGTCCTTCGTTTGGGAGAAAAATGCAATGGTACAAGACAGCTTTTCCTTGCCAATATCTCTCTTTTGCAAAGAGCTGCGCATTGGAAAATTCAGGGCTATGTCGTGTAGATGATGGCCTAACAGGAGGCTTTAAAATTTTCTTTCTAGTGAGCTTCGTTTGGGAGAAAAATGCAAAGGTACAAGACAGCTTTTCCTTGCCAATATCTCTCTTTTGCAAAGAGCTGCGCATTGGAAAATTCAGGGCTATGTCGTGTAGATGATGGCCTAACAGGAGGCTTTAAAATTTTCTTTCTAGTGACCTTCGTTTGGGAGAAAAATGCAAAGGTACAAGACAGCTTTTCCTTGCCAATATCTCTCTTTTGCAAAGAGATGCGCATTGGAAAATTCAGGGCTATGTCGTGTAGATGATGGCCTAACAGGAGGCTTTAAAATTTTCTTTCTAGTGTCCTTCGTTTGGGAGAAAAATGCAATGGTACAAGACAGCTTTTCCTTGCAAATATCTCTCTTTTGCAAAGAGCTACGCATTGGAAAATTCAGGGCTATGTCGTGTAGATGATGGCCTAACAGGAGGCTTTAAAATTTTAATTCTAGTGTCCTTCGTTTGGGAGAAAAATGCAAAGGTACAAGACAGCTTTTCCTTGCCAATATCTCTCTTTTGCAAAGAGCTGCGCATTGGAAAATTCAGGGCTATATCGTGTAGATGATGGCCTAACAGGAGGCTTTAAAATTTTCTTTCTAGTGTCCTTCGTTTGGGAGAAAAATGCAATGGTACAAGACAGCTTTTCCTTGCCAATATCTCTCTTTTGCAAAGAGCTACGCATTGGAAAATTCAGGGCTATGTCGTGTAGATGATGGCCTAACAGGAGGCTTTAAAATTTTCTTTCTAGTGTCCTTCGTTTGGGAGAAAAATGCAAAGGTACAAGACAGCTTTTCCTTGCCAATATCTCTCTTTTGCAAAGAGCTACGCATTGGAAAATTCAGGGCTATGTCGTGTAGATGATGGCCTAACAGGAGGCTTTAAAATTTTCTTTCTAGTGACCTTCGTTTGGGAGAAAAATGCAAAGGTACAAGACTGCTTTTCCTTGCCAATATCTCTCTTTTGCAAAGAGCTGCGCATTGGAAAATTCAGGGCTATGTCGTGTAGATGATGGCCTAACAGGAGGCTTTAAAATTTTCTTTCTAGTGACCTTCGTTTGGGAGAAAAATGCAAAGGTACAAGACAGCTTTTCCTTGCCAATATCTCTCTTTTGCAAAGAGCTGCGCATTGGAAAATTCAGGGCTATGTCGTGTAGATGATGGCCTAACAGGAGGCTTTAAAATTTTCTTTCTAGTGACCTTCGTTTGGGAGAAAAATGCAAAGGTACAAGACAGCTTTTCCTTGCCAATATCTCTCTTTTGCAAAGAGCTGCGCATTGGAAAATTCAGGGCTATGTCGTGTAGATGATGGCCTAACAGGAGGCTTTAAAATTTTCTTTCTAATGACCTTCGTTTGGGAGAAAAATGCAAAGGTACAAGACAGCTTTTCCTTGCCAATATCTCTCTTTTGCAAAGAGCTGCGCATTGGAAAATTCAGGGCTATGTCGTGTAGATGATGGCCTAATAGGAGGCTTTAAAATTTTCTTTCTAGTGTCCTTCGTTTGGGAGAAAAATGCAATGGTACAAGACAGCTTTTCCTTGCCAATATCTCTCGTTTGCAAAGAGCTACGCATTGGAAAATTCAGGGCTATGTCGTGTAGATGATGGCCTAACAGGAGGCTTTAAAATTTTAATTCTAGTGTCCTTCGTTTGGGAGAAAAATGCAAAGGTACAAGACAGCTTTTCCTTGCCAATATCTCTCTTTTGCAAAGAGCTGCGCATTGGAAAATTCAGGGCTATATCGTGTAGATGATGGCCTAACAGGAGGCTTTAAAATTTTATTTCTAGTGTCCTTCGTTTGGGAGAAAAATGCAATGGTACAAGACAGCTTTTCCTTGCCAATATCTCTCTTTTGCAAAGAGCTGCGCATTGGAAAATTCAGGGCTATGTCGTGTAGATGATGGCCTAACAGGAGGCTTTAAAATTTTCTTTCTAGTGAGCTTCGTTTGGGAGAAAAATGCAAAGGTACAAGACAGCTTTTCCTTGCCAATATCTCTCTTTTGCAAAGAGCTGCGCATTGGAAAATTCAGGGCTATGTCGTGTAGATGATGGCCTAACAGGAGGCTTTAAAATTTTCTTTCTAGTGACCTTCGTTTGGGAGAAAAATGCAAAGGTACAAGACAGCTTTTCCTTGCCAATATCTCTCTTTTGCAAAGAGATGCGCATTGGAAAATTCAGGGCTATGTCGTGTAGATGATGGCCTAACAGGAGGCTTTAAAATTTTCTTTCTAGTGTCCTTCGTTTGGGAGAAAAATGCAATGGTACAAGACAGCTTTTCCTTGCAAATATCTCTCTTTTGCAAAGAGCTACGCATTGGAAAATTCAGGGCTATGTCGTGTAGATGATGGCCTAACAGGAGGCTTTAAAATTTTAATTCTAGTGTCCTTCGTTTGGGAGAAAAATGCAAAGGTACAAGACAGCTTTTCCTTGCCAATATCTCTCTTTTGCAAAGAGCTGCGCATTGGAAAATTCAGGGCTATATCGTGTAGATGATGGCCTAACAGGAGGCTTTAAAATTTTCTTTCTAGTGTCCTTCGTTTGGGAGAAAAATGCAATGGTACAAGACAGCTTTTCCTTGCCAATATCTCTCTTTTGCAAAGAGCTACGCATTGGAAAATTCAGGGCTATGTCGTGTAGATGATGGCCTAACAGGAGGCTTTAAAATTTTAATTCTAGTGTCCTTCGTTTGGGAGAAAATGCAATGGTACAAGACAGCTTTTCCTTGCCAATATCTCTCTTTTGCAAAGAGCTGCGCATTGGAAAATTCAGGGCTATGACGTGTAGATGATGGCCTAACAGGAGGCTTTAAAATTTTCTTTCTAGTGACCTTCGTTTGGGAGAAAAATGCAATGGTACAAGACAGCTTTTCCTTGCCAATATCTCTCTTTTGCAAAGAGCTACGCATTGGAAAATTCAGGGCTATGTCGTGTAGATGATGGCCTAACAGGAGGCTTTAAAATTTTAATTCTAGTGTCCTTCGTTTGGGAGAAAATGCAATGGTACAAGACAGCTTTTCCTTGCCAATATCTCTCTTTTGCAAAGAGCTGCGCATTGGAAAATTCAGGGCTATGACGTGTAGATGATGGCCTAACAGGAGGCTTTAAAATTTTCTTTCTAGTGACCTTCGTTTGGGAGAAAAATGCAAAGGTACAAGACAGCTTTTCCTTGCCAATATCTCTCTTTTGCAAAGAGCTGCGCATTGGAAAATTCAGGGCTATGTCGTGTAGATGATGGCCTAACAGGAGGCTTTAAAATTTTCTTTCTAGTGACCTTCGTTTGGGAGAAAAATGCAAAGGTACAAGACAGCTTTTCCTTGCCAATATCTCTCTTTTGCAAAGAGCTGCGCATTGGAAAATTCAGGGCTATGTCGTGTAGATGATGGCCTAACAGGAGGCTTTAAAATTTTCTTTCTAGTGTCCTTCGTTTGGGAGAAAAATGCAATGGTACAAGACAGCTTTTCCTTGCCAATATCTCTCTTTTGCAAAGAGCTACGCATTGGAAAATTCAGGGCTATGTCGTGTAGATGATGGCCTAACAGGAGGCTTTAAAATTTTAATTCTAGTGTCCTTCGTTTGGGAGAAAATGCAATGGTACAAGACAGCTTTTCCTTGCCAATATCTCTCTTTTGCAAAGAGCTACGCATTGGAAAATTCAGGGCTATGTCGTGTAGATGATGGCCTAACAGGAGGCTTTAAAATTTTAATTCTAGTGTCCTTCGTTTGGGAGAAAAATGCAAAGGTACAAGACAGCTTTTCCTTGCCAATATCTCTCTTTTGCAAAGAGCTACGCATTGGAAAATTCAGGGCTATGTCGTGTAGATGATGGCCTAACAGGAGGCTTTAAAATTTTTATTCTAGTGTCCTTCGTTTGGGAGAAAAATGCAAAGGTACAAGACAGCTTTTCCTTGCCAATATCTCTCTTTTGCAAAGAGCTGCGCATTGGAAAATTCAGGGCTATGTCGTGTAGATGATGGCCTAACAGGAGGCTTTAAAATTTTCTTTTTAGTGACCTTCGTTTGGGAGAAAAATGCAAAGGTACAAGACAGCTTTTCCTTGCCAATATCTCTCTTTTGCAAAGAGCTGCGCATTGGAAAATTCAGGGCTATGTCGTGTAGATGATGGCCTAACAGGAGGCTTTAAAATTTTCTTTCTAGTGACCTTCGTTTGGGAGAAAAATGCAAAGGTACAAGACAGCTTTTCCTTGCCAATATCTCTCTTTTGCAAAGAGCTGCGCATTGGAAAATTCAGGGCTATGTCGTGTAGATGATGGCCTAACAGGAGGCTTTAAAATTTTCTTTCTAGTGTCCTTCGTTTGGGAGAAAAATGCAATGGTACAAGACAGCTTTTCCTTGCCAATATCTCTCTTTTGCAAAGAGCTACGCATTGGAAATTTCAGGGCTATGTCGTGTAGATGATGGCCTAACAGGAGGCTTTAAAATTTTAATTCTAGTGTCCTTCGTTTGGGAGAAAAATGCAATGGTACAAGACAGCTTTTCCTTGCCAATATCTCTCTTTTGCAAAGAGCTACGCATTGGAAAATTCAGGGCTATGTCGTGTAGATGATGGCCTAACAGGAGGCTTTAAAATTTTAATTCTAGTGTCCTTCGTTTGGGAGAAAAATGCAAAGGTACAAGACAGATTTTCCTTGCCAATATCTCTCTTTTGCAAAGAGCTGCGCATTGGAAAATTCAGGGCTATGTCGTGTAGATGATGGCCTAACAGGAGGCTTTAAAATTGTCTTTCTAGTGACCTTCGTTTGGGAGAAAAATGCAAAGGTACAAGACAGCTTTTCCTTGCCAATATCTCTCTTTTGCAAAGAGCTGCGCATTGGAAAATTCAGGGCTATGTCGTGTAGATGATGGCCTAACAGGAGGCTTTAAAATTTTCTTTCTAGTGTCCTTCGTTTGGGAGAAAAATGCAATGGTACAAGACAGCTTTTCCTTGCCAATATCTCTCTTTTGCAAAGAGCTGCGCATTGGAAAATTCAGGGCTATTTCGTGTAGATGATGGCCTAACAGGAGGCTTTCAAATTTTCTTTCTAGTGTCCTTCGTTTGGGAGAAAAATGCAAAGGTACAAGACAGCTTTTCCTTGCCAATATCTCTCTTTTGCAAAGAGCTACGCATTGGAAAATTCAGGGCTATGTCGTGTAGATGATGGCCTAACAGGAGGCTTTAAAATTTTCTTTCTAGTGACCTTCGTTTGGGAGAAAAATGCAAAGGTACAAGACAGCTTTTCCTTGCCAATATCTCTCTTTTGCAAAGAGCTGCGCATTGGAAAATTCAGGGCTATGTCGTGTAGATGATGGCCTAACAGGAGGCTTTAAAATTTTCTTTCTAGTGACCTTCGTTTGGGAGAAAAATGCAAAGGTACAAGACAGCTTTTCCTTGCCAATATCTCTCTTTTGCAAAGAGCTGCGCATTGGAAAATTCAGGGCTATGTCGTGTAGATGATGGCCTAACAGGAGGCTTTAAAATTTTCTTTCTAGTGACCTTCGTTTGGGAGAAAAATGCAAAGGTACAAGACAGCTTTTCCTTGCCAATATCTCTCTTTTGCAAAGAGCTGCGCATTGGAAAATTCAGGGCTATGTCGTGTAGATGATGGCCTAACAGGAGGCTTTAAAATTTTCTTTCTAGTGACCTTCGTTTGGGAGAAAAATGCAAAGGTACAAGACAGCTTTTCCTTGCCAATATCTCTCTTTTGCAAAGAGCTGCGCATTGGAAAATTCAGGGCTATGTCGTGTAGATGATGGCCTAACAGGAGGCTTTAAAATTTTCTTTCTAGTGTCCTTCGTTTGGGAGAAAAATGCAATGGTACAAGACAGCTTTTCCTTGCCAATATCTCTCTTTTGCAAAGAGCTGCGCATTGGAAAATTCAGGGCTATTTCGTGTAGATGATGGCCTAACAGGAGGCTTTAAAATTTTCTTTCTAGTGTCCTTCGTTTGGGAGAAAAATGCAAAGGTACAAGACAGCTTTTCCTTGCCAATATCTCTCTTTTGCAAAGAGCTACGCATTGGAAAATTCAGGGCTATGTCGTGTAGATGATGGCCTAACAGGAGGCTTTAAAATTTTCTTTCTAGTGACCTTCGTTTGGGAGAAAAATGCAAAGGTACAAGACTGCTTTTCCTTGCCAATATCTCTCTTTTGCAAAGAGCTGCGCATTGGAAAATTCAGGGCTATGTCGTGTAGATGATGGCCTAACAGGAGGCTTTAAAATTTTCTTTCTAGTGACCTTCGTTTGGGAGAAAAATGCAAAGGTACAAGACAGCTTTTCCTTGCCAATATCTCTCTTTTGCAAAGAGCTGCGCATTGGAAAATTCAGGGCTATGTCGTGTAGATGATGGCCTAACAGGAGGCTTTAAAATTTTCTTTCTAGTGACCTTCGTTTGGGAGAAAAATGCAAAGGTACAAGACAGCTTTTCCTTGCCAATATCTCTCTTTTGCAAAGAGCTGCGCATTGGAAAATTCAGGGCTATGTCGTGTAGATGATGGCCTAACAGGAGGCTTTAAAATTTTCTTTCTAGTGACCTTCGTTTGGGAGAAAAATGCAAAGGTACAAGACAGCTTTTCCTTGCCAATATCTCTCTTTTGCAAAGAGCTGCGCATTGGAAAATTCAGGGCTATGTCGTGTAGATGATGGCCTAATAGGAGGCTTTAAAATTTTCTTTCTAGTGTCCTTCGTTTGGGAGAAAAATGCAATGGTACAAGACAGCTTTTCCTTGCCAATATCTCTCGTTTGCAAAGAGCTACGCATTGGAAAATTCAGGGCTATGTCGTGTAGATGATGGCCTAACAGGAGGCTTTAAAATTTTAATTCTAGTGTCCTTCGTTTGGGAGAAAAATGCAAAGGTACAAGACAGCTTTTCCTTGCCAATATCTCTCTTTTGCAAAGAGCTGCGCATTGGAAAATTCAGGGCTATATCGTGTAGATGATGGCCTAACAGGAGGCTTTAAAATTTTATTTCTAGTGTCCTTCGTTTGGGAGAAAAATGCAATGGTACAAGACAGCTTTTCCTTGCCAATATCTCTCTTTTGCAAAGAGCTGCGCATTGGAAAATTCAGGGCTATGTCGTGTAGATGATGGCCTAACAGGAGGCTTTAAAATTTTCTTTCTAGTGAGCTTCGTTTGGGAGAAAAATGCAAAGGTACAAGACAGCTTTTCCTTGCCAATATCTCTCTTTTGCAAAGAGCTGCGCATTGGAAAATTCAGGGCTATGTCGTGTAGATGATGGCCTAACAGGAGGCTTTAAAATTTTCTTTCTAGTGACCTTCGTTTGGGTGAAAAATGCAAAGGTACAAGACAGCTTTTCCTTGCCAATATCTCTCTTTTGCAAAGAGATGCGCATTGGAAAATTCAGGGCTATGTCGTGTAGATGATGGCCTAACAGGAGGCTTTAAAATTTTCTTTCTAGTGTCCTTCGTTTGGGAGAAAAATGCAATGGTACAAGACAGCTTTTCCTTGCAAATATCTCTCTTTTGCAAAGAGCTACGCATTGGAAAATTCAGGGCTATGTCGTGTAGATGATGGCCTAACAGGAGGCTTTAAAATTTTAATTCTAGTGTCCTTCGTTTGGGAGAAAAATGCAAAGGTACAAGACAGCTTTTCCTTGCCAATATCTCTCTTTTGCAAAGAGCTGCGCATTGGAAAATTCAGGGCTATATCGTGTAGATGATGGCCTAACAGGAGGCTTTAAAATTTTCTTTCTAGTGTCCTTCGTTTGGGAGAAAAATGCAATGGTACAAGACAGCTTTTCCTTGCCAATATCTCTCTTTTGCAAAGAGCTACGCATTGGAAAATTCAGGGCTATGTCGTGTAGATGATGGCCTAACAGGAGGCTTTAAAATTTTCTTTCTAGTGTCCTTCGTTTGGGAGAAAAATGCAATGGTACAAGACAGCTTTTCCTTGCCAGTATCTCTCTCTTGCAAAGAGCTGCGCATTGGAAAATTCAGGGCTATGTCGTGTAGATGATGGCCTAACAGGAGGCTTTAAAATTTTCTTTCTAGTGACCTTCGTTTGGGAGAAAAATGCAAAGGTACAAGACAGCTTTTCCTTGCCAATATCTCTCTTTTGCAAAGAGCTGCGCATTGGAAAATTCAGGGCTATGTCGTGTAGATGATGGCCTAACAGGAGGCTTTAAAATTTTCTTTCTAGTGACCTTCGTTTGGGAGAAAAATGCAAAGGTACAAGACAGCTTTTCCTTGCCAATATCTCTCTTTTGCAAAGAGCTGCGCATTGGAAAATTCAGGGCTATGTCGTGTAGATGATGGCCTAACAGGAGGCTTTAAAATTTTCTTTCTAGTGTCCTTCGTTTGGGAGAAAAATGCAATGGTACAAGACAGCTTTTCCTTGCCAATATCTCTCTTTTGCAAAGAGCTACGCATTGGAAAATTCAGGGCTATGTCGTGTAGATGATGGCCTAACAGGAGGCTTTAAAATTTTAATTCTAGTGTCCTTCGTTTGGGAGAAAATGCAATGGTACAAGACAGCTTTTCCTTGCCAATATCTCTCTTTTGCAAAGAGCTGCGCATTGGAAAATTCAGGGCTATGACGTGTAGATGATGGCCTAACAGGAGGCTTTAAAATTTTCTTTCTAGTGACCTTCGTTTGGGAGAAAAATGCAAAGGTACAAGACAGCTTTTCCTTGCCAATATCTCTCTTTTGCAAAGAGCTGCGCATTGGAAAATTCAGGGCTATGTCGTGTAGATGATGGCCTAACAGGAGGCTTTAAAATTTTCTTTCTAGTGACCTTCGTTTGGGAGAAAAATGCAAAGGTACAAGACAGCTTTTCCTTGCCAATATCTCTCTTTTGCAAAGAGCTGCGCATTGGAAAATTCAGGGCTATGTCGTGTAGATGATGGCCTAACAGGAGGCTTTAAAATTTTCTTTCTAGTGTCCTTCGTTTGGGAGAAAAATGCAATGGTACAAGACAGCTTTTCCTTGCCAATATCTCTCTTTTGCAAAGAGCTACGCATTGGAAAATTCAGGGCTATGTCGTGTAGATGATGGCCTAACAGGAGGCTTTAAAATTTTAATTCTAGTGTCCTTCGTTTGGGAGAAAATGCAATGGTACAAGACAGCTTTTCCTTGCCAATATCTCTCTTTTGCAAAGAGCTACGCATTGGAAAATTCAGGGCTATGTCGTGTAGATGATGGCCTAACAGGAGGCTTTAAAATTTTAATTCTAGTGTCCTTCGTTTGGGAGAAAAATGCAAAGGTACAAGACAGCTTTTCCTTGCCAATATCTCTCTTTTGCAAAGAGCTACGCATTGGAAAATTCAGGGCTATGTCGTGTAGATGATGGCCTAACAGGAGGCTTTAAAATTTTTATTCTAGTGTCCTTCGTTTGGGAGAAAAATGCAAAGGTACAAGACAGCTTTTCCTTGCCAATATCTCTCTTTTGCAAAGAGCTGCGCATTGGAAAATTCAGGGCTATGTCGTGTAGATGATGGCCTAACAGGAGGCTTTAAAATTTTCTTTTTAGTGACCTTCGTTTGGGAGAAAAATGCAAAGGTACAAGACAGCTTTTCCTTGCCAATATCTCTCTTTTGCAAAGAGCTGCGCATTGGAAAATTCAGGGCTATGTCGTGTAGATGATGGCCTAACAGGAGGCTTTAAAATTTTCTTTCTAGTGACCTTCGTTTGGGAGAAAAATGCAAAGGTACAAGACAGCTTTTCCTTGCCAATATCTCTCTTTTGCAAAGAGCTGCGCATTGGAAAATTCAGGGCTATGTCGTGTAGATGATGGCCTAACAGGAGGCTTTAAAATTTTCTTTCTAGTGTCCTTCGTTTGGGAGAAAAATGCAATGGTACAAGACAGCTTTTCCTTGCCAATATCTCTCTTTTGCAAAGAGCTACGCATTGGAAAATTCAGGGCTATGTCGTGTAGATGATGGCCTAACAGGAGGCTTTAAAATTTTAATTCTAGTGTCCTTCGTTTGGGAGAAAAATGCAATGGTACAAGACAGCTTTTCCTTGCCAATATCTCTCTTTTGCAAAGAGCTACGCATTGGAAAATTCAGGGCTATGTCGTGTAGATGATGGCCTAACAGGAGGCTTTAAAATTTTAATTCTAGTGTCCTTCGTTTGGGAGAAAAATGCAAAGGTACAAGACAGATTTTCCTTGCCAATATCTCTCTTTTGCAAAGAGCTGCGCATTGGAAAATTCAGGGCTATATCGTGTAGATGATGGCCTAACAGGAGGCTTTAAAATTTTCTTTCTAGTGTCCTTCGTTTGGGAGAAAAATGCAATGGTACAAGACAGCTTTTCCTTGCCAATATCTCTCTTTTGCAAAGAGCTACGCATTGGAAAATTCAGGGCTATGTCGTGTAGATGATAGCCTAACAGGAGGCTTTAAAATTTTCTTTCTAGTGTCCTTCGTTTGGGAGAAAAATGCAATGGTACAAGACAGCTTTTCCTTGCCAATATCTCTCTTTTGCAAAGAGCTACGCATTGGAAAATTCAGGGCTATGTCGTGTAGATGATGGCCTAACAGGAGGCTTTAAAATTTTCTTTCTAGTGACCTTCGTTTGGGAGAAAAATGCAAAGGTACAAGACAGCTTTTCCTTGCCAATATCTCTCTTTTGCAAAGAGCTGCGCATTGGAAAATGCAGGGCTATGTCGTGTAGATGATGGCCTAACAGGAGGCTTTAAAATTTTCTTTCTAGTGTTCTTCGTTTGGGAGAAAAATGCAATGGTACAAGACAGCTTTTCCTTGCCAATATCTCTCTTTTGCAAAGAGCTGCGCATTGGAAAATTCAGGGCTATTTCGTGTAGATGATGGCCTAACAGGAGGCTTTAAAATTTTCTTTCTAGTGTCCTTCGTTTGGGAGAAAAATGCAAAGGTACAAGACAGCTTTTCCTTGCCAATATTTCTCTTTTGCAAAGAGCTACGCATTGGAAAATTCAGGGCTATGTCGTGTAGATGATGGCCTAACAGGAGGCTTTAAAATTTTCTTTCTAGTGTCCTTCGTTTGGGAGAAAAATGCAATGGTACAAGACAGCTTTTCCTTGCCAATATCTCTCTTTTGCAAAGAGCTACGCATTGGAAAATTCAGGGCTATGTCGTGTAGATGATGGCCTAACAGGAGGCTTTAAAATTTTAATTCTAGTGTCCTTCGTTTGGGAGAAAAATGCAAAGGTACAAGACAGCTTTTCCTTGCCAATATCTCTCTTTTGCAAAGAGCTACGCATTGGAAAATTCAGGGCTATGTCGTGTAGATGATGGCCTAACAGGAGGCTTTAAAATTTTTATTCTAGTGTCCTTCGTTTGGGAGAAAAATGCAAAGGTACAAGACAGCTTTTCCTTGCCAATATCTCTCTTTTGCAAAGAGCTGCGCATTGGAAAATTCAGGGCTATGTCGTGTAGATGATGGCCTAACAGGAGGCTTTAAAATTTTCTTTTTAGTGACCTTCGTTTGGGAGAAAAATGCAAAGGTACAAGACAGCTTTTCCTTGCCAATATCTCTCTTTTGCAAAGAGCTGCGCATTGGAAAATTCAGGGCTATGTCGTGTAGATGATGGCCTAACAGGAGGCTTTAAAATTTTCTTTCTAGTGACCTTCGTTTGGGAGAAAAATGCAAAGGTACAAGACAGCTTTTCCTTGCCAATATCTCTCTTTTGCAAAGAGCTGCGCATTGGAAAATTCAGGGCTATGTCGTGTAGATGATGGCCTAACAGGAGGCTTTAAAATTTTCTTTCTAGTGTCCTTCGTTTGGGAGAAAAATGCAATGGTACAAGACAGCTTTTCCTTGCCAATATCTCTCTTTTGCAAAGAGCTACGCATTGGAAAATTCAGGGCTATGTCGTGTAGATGATGGCCTAACAGGAGGCTTTAAAATTTTAATTCTAGTGTCCTTCGTTTGGGAGAAAAATGCAATGGTACAAGACAGCTTTTCCTTGCCAATATCTCTCTTTTGCAAAGAGCTACGCATTGGAAAATTCAGGGCTATGTCGTGTAGATGATGGCCTAACAGGAGGCTTTAAAATTTTAATTCTAGTGTCCTTCGTTTGGGAGAAAAATGCAAAGGTACAAGACAGATTTTCCTTGCCAATATCTCTCTTTTGCAAAGAGCTGCGCATTGGAAAATTCAGGGCTATATCGTGTAGATGATGGCCTAACAGGAGGCTTTAAAATTTTCTTTCTAGTGTCCTTCGTTTGGGAGAAAAATGCAATGGTACAAGACAGCTTTTCCTTGCCAATATCTCTCTTTTGCAAAGAGCTACGCATTGGAAAATTCAGGGCTATGTCGTGTAGATGATAGCCTAACAGGAGGCTTTAAAATTTTCTTTCTAGTGTCCTTCGTTTGGGAGAAAAATGCAATGGTACAAGACAGCTTTTCCTTGCCAATATCTCTCTTTTGCAAAGAGCTACGCATTGGAAAATTCAGGGCTATGTCGTGTAGATGATGGCCTAACAGGAGGCTTTAAAATTTTCTTTCTAGTGACCTTCGTTTGGGAGAAAAATGCAAAGGTACAAGACAGCTTTTCCTTGCCAATATCTCTCTTTTGCAAAGAGCTGCGCATTGGAAAATGCAGGGCTATGTCGTGTAGATGATGGCCTAACAGGAGGCTTTAAAATTTTCTTTCTAGTGTTCTTCGTTTGGGAGAAAAATGCAATGGTACAAGACAGCTTTTCCTTGCCAATATCTCTCTTTTGCAAAGAGCTGCGCATTGGAAAATTCAGGGCTATTTCGTGTAGATGATGGCCTAACAGGAGGCTTTAAAATTTTCTTTCTAGTGTCCTTCGTTTGGGAGAAAAATGCAAAGGTACAAGACAGCTTTTCCTTGCCAATATTTCTCTTTTGCAAAGAGCTACGCATTGGAAAATTCAGGGCTATGTCGTGTAGATGATGGCCTAACAGGAGGCTTTAAAATTTTAATTCTAGTGTCCTTCGTTTGGGAGAAAAATGCAAAGGTACAAGACAGCTTTTCCTTGCCAATATCTCTCTTTTGCAAAGAGCTGCGCATTGGAAAATTCAGGGCTATGACGTGTAGATGATGGCCTAACAGGAGGCTTTAAAATTTTCTTTCTAGTGACCTTCGTTTGGGAGAAAAATGCAATGGTACAAGACAGCTTTTCCTTGCCAATATCTCTCTTTTGCAAAGAGCTACGCATTGGAAAATTCAGGGCTATGTCGTGTAGATGATGGCCTAACAGGAGGCTTTAAAATTTTAATTCTAGTGTCCTTCGTTTGGGAGAAAATGCAATGGTACAAGACAGCTTTTCCTTGCCAATATCTCTCTTTTGCAAAGAGCTGCGCATTGGAAAATTCAGGGCTATGACGTGTAGATGATGGCCTAACAGGAGGCTTTAAAATTTTCTTTCTAGTGACCTTCGTTTGGGAGAAAAATGCAAAGGTACAAGACAGCTTTTCCTTGCCAATATCTCTCTTTTGCAAAGAGCTGCGCATTGGAAAATTCAGGGCTATGTCGTGTAGATGATGGCCTAACAGGAGGCTTTAAAATTTTCTTTCTAGTGACCTTCGTTTGGGAGAAAAATGCAAAGGTACAAGACAGCTTTTCCTTGCCAATATCTCTCTTTTGCAAAGAGCTGCGCATTGGAAAATTCAGGGCTATGTCGTGTAGATGATGGCCTAACAGGAGGCTTTAAAATTTTCTTTCTAGTGTCCTTCGTTTGGGAGAAAAATGCAATGGTACAAGACAGCTTTTCCTTGCCAATATCTCTCTTTTGCAAAGAGCTACGCATTGGAAAATTCAGGGCTATGTCGTGTAGATGATGGCCTAACAGGAGGCTTTAAAATTTTAATTCTAGTGTCCTTCGTTTGGGAGAAAATGCAATGGTACAAGACAGCTTTTCCTTGCCAATATCTCTCTTTTGCAAAGAGCTACGCATTGGAAAATTCAGGGCTATGTCGTGTAGATGATGGCCTAACAGGAGGCTTTAAAATTTTAATTCTAGTGTCCTTCGTTTGGGAGAAAAATGCAAAGGTACAAGACAGCTTTTCCTTGCCAATATCTCTCTTTTGCAAAGAGCTACGCATTGGAAAATTCAGGGCTATGTCGTGTAGATGATGGCCTAACAGGAGGCTTTAAAATTTTTATTCTAGTGTCCTTCGTTTGGGAGAAAAATGCAAAGGTACAAGACAGCTTTTCCTTGCCAATATCTCTCTTTTGCAAAGAGCTGCGCATTGGAAAATTCAGGGCTATGTCGTGTAGATGATGGCCTAACAGGAGGCTTTAAAATTTTCTTTTTAGTGACCTTCGTTTGGGAGAAAAATGCAAAGGTACAAGACAGCTTTTCCTTGCCAATATCTCTCTTTTGCAAAGAGCTGCGCATTGGAAAATTCAGGGCTATGTCGTGTAGATGATGGCCTAACAGGAGGCTTTAAAATTTTCTTTCTAGTGACCTTCGTTTGGGAGAAAAATGCAAAGGTACAAGACAGCTTTTCCTTGCCAATATCTCTCTTTTGCAAAGAGCTGCGCATTGGAAAATTCAGGGCTATGTCGTGTAGATGATGGCCTAACAGGAGGCTTTAAAATTTTCTTTCTAGTGTCCTTCGTTTGGGAGAAAAATGCAATGGTACAAGACAGCTTTTCCTTGCCAATATCTCTCTTTTGCAAAGAGCTACGCATTGGAAATTTCAGGGCTATGTCGTGTAGATGATGGCCTAACAGGAGGCTTTAAAATTTTAATTCTAGTGTCCTTCGTTTGGGAGAAAAATGCAATGGTACAAGACAGCTTTTCCTTGCCAATATCTCTCTTTTGCAAAGAGCTACGCATTGGAAAATTCAGGGCTATGTCGTGTAGATGATGGCCTAACAGGAGGCTTTAAAATTTTAATTCTAGTGTCCTTCGTTTGGGAGAAAAATGCAAAGGTACAAGACAGATTTTCCTTGCCAATATCTCTCTTTTGCAAAGAGCTGCGCATTGGAAAATTCAGGGCTATGTCGTGTAGATGATGGCCTAACAGGAGGCTTTAAAATTGTCTTTCTAGTGACCTTCGTTTGGGAGAAAAATGCAAAGGTACAAGACAGCTTTTCCTTGCCAATATCTCTCTTTTGCAAAGAGCTGCGCATTGGAAAATTCAGGGCTATGTCGTGTAGATGATGGCCTAACAGGAGGCTTTAAAATTTTCTTTCTAGTGTCCTTCGTTTGGGAGAAAAATGCAATGGTACAAGACAGCTTTTCCTTGCCAATATCTCTCTTTTGCAAAGAGCTGCGCATTGGAAAATTCAGGGCTATTTCGTGTAGATGATGGCCTAACAGGAGGCTTTCAAATTTTCTTTCTAGTGTCCTTCGTTTGGGGGAAAAATGCAAAGGTACAAGACAGCTTTTCCTTGCCAATATCTCTCTTTTGCAAAGAGCTACGCATTGGAAAATTCAGGGCTATGTCGTGTAGATGATGGCCTAACAGGAGGCTTTAAAATTTTCTTTCTAGTGACCTTCGTTTGGGAGAAAAATGCAAAGGTACAAGACAGCTTTTCCTTGCCAATATCTCTCTTTTGCAAAGAGCTGCGCATTGGAAAATTCAGGGCTATGTCGTGTAGATGATGGCCTAACAGGAGGCTTTAAAATTTTCTTTCTAGTGACCTTCGTTTGGGAGAAAAATGCAAAGGTACAAGACAGCTTTTCCTTGCCAATATCTCTCTTTTGCAAAGAGCTGCGCATTGGAAAATTCAGGGCTATGTCGTGTAGATGATGGCCTAACAGGAGGCTTTAAAATTTTCTTTCTAGTGACCTTCGTTTGGGAGAAAAATGCAAAGGTACAAGACAGCTTTTCCTTGCCAATATCTCTCTTTTGCAAAGAGCTGCGCATTGGAAAATTCAGGGCTATGTCGTGTAGATGATGGCCTAACAGGAGGCTTTAAAATTTTCTTTCTAGTGACCTTCGTTTGGGAGAAAAATGCAAAGGTACAAGACAGCTTTTCCTTGCCAATATCTCTCTTTTGCAAAGAGCTGCGCATTGGAAAATTCAGGGCTATGTCGTGTAGATGATGGCCTAACAGGAGGCTTTAAAATTTTCTTTCTAGTGTCCTTCGTTTGGGAGAAAAATGCAATGGTACAAGACAGCTTTTCCTTGCCAATATCTCTCTTTTGCAAAGAGCTGCGCATTGGAAAATTCAGGGCTATTTCGTGTAGATGATGGCCTAACAGGAGGCTTTAAAATTTTCTTTCTAGTGTCCTTCGTTTGGGAGAAAAATGCAAAGGTACAAGACAGCTTTTCCTTGCCAATATCTCTCTTTTGCAAAGAGCTACGCATTGGAAAATTCAGGGCTATGTCGTGTAGATGATGGCCTAACAGGAGGCTTTAAAATTTTCTTTCTAGTGACCTTCGTTTGGGAGAAAAATGCAAAGGTACAAGACTGCTTTTCCTTGCCAATATCTCTCTTTTGCAAAGAGCTGCGCATTGGAAAATTCAGGGCTATGTCGTGTAGATGATGGCCTAACAGGAGGCTTTAAAATTTTCTTTCTAGTGACCTTCGTTTGGGAGAAAAATGCAAAGGTACAAGACAGCTTTTCCTTGCCAATATCTCTCTTTTGCAAAGAGCTGCGCATTGGAAAATTCAGGGCTATGTCGTGTAGATGATGGCCTAACAGGAGGCTTTAAAATTTTCTTTCTAGTGACCTTCGTTTGGGAGAAAAATGCAAAGGTACAAGACAGCTTTTCCTTGCCAATATCTCTCTTTTGCAAAGAGCTGCGCATTGGAAAATTCAGGGCTATGTCGTGTAGATGATGGCCTAACAGGAGGCTTTAAAATTTTCTTTCTAGTGACCTTCGTTTGGGAGAAAAATGCAAAGGTACAAGACAGCTTTTCCTTGCCAATATCTCTCTTTTGCAAAGAGCTGCGCATTGGAAAATTCAGGGCTATGTCGTGTAGATGATGGCCTAATAGGAGGCTTTAAAATTTTCTTTCTAGTGTCCTTCGTTTGGGAGAAAAATGCAATGGTACAAGACAGCTTTTCCTTGCCAATATCTCTCGTTTGCAAAGAGCTACGCATTGGAAAATTCAGGGCTATGTCGTGTAGATGATGGCCTAACAGGAGGCTTTAAAATTTTAATTCTAGTGTCCTTCGTTTGGGAGAAAAATGCAAAGGTACAAGACAGCTTTTCCTTGCCAATATCTCTCTTTTGCAAAGAGCTGCGCATTGGAAAATTCAGGGCTATATCGTGTAGATGATGGCCTAACAGGAGGCTTTAAAATTTTATTTCTAGTGTCCTTCGTTTGGGAGAAAAATGCAATGGTACAAGACAGCTTTTCCTTGCCAATATCTCTCTTTTGCAAAGAGCTGCGCATTGGAAAATTCAGGGCTATGTCGTGTAGATGATGGCCTAACAGGAGGCTTTAAAATTTTCTTTCTAGTGAGCTTCGTTTGGGAGAAAAATGCAAAGGTACAAGACAGCTTTTCCTTGCCAATATCTCTCTTTTGCAAAGAGCTGCGCATTGGAAAATTCAGGGCTATGTCGTGTAGATGATGGCCTAACAGGAGGCTTTAAAATTTTCTTTCTAGTGACCTTCGTTTGGGAGAAAAATGCAAAGGTACAAGACAGCTTTTCCTTGCCAATATCTCTCTTTTGCAAAGAGATGCGCATTGGAAAATTCAGGGCTATGTCGTGTAGATGATGGCCTAACAGGAGGCTTTAAAATTTTCTTTCTAGTGTCCTTCGTTTGGGAGAAAAATGCAATGGTACAAGACAGCTTTTCCTTGCAAATATCTCTCTTTTGCAAAGAGCTACGCATTGGAAAATTCAGGGCTATGTCGTGTAGATGATGGCCTAACAGGAGGCTTTAAAATTTTAATTCTAGTGTCCTTCGTTTGGGAGAAAAATGCAAAGGTACAAGACAGCTTTTCCTTGCCAATATCTCTCTTTTGCAAAGAGCTGCGCATTGGAAAATTCAGGGCTATATCGTGTAGATGATGGCCTAACAGGAGGCTTTAAAATTTTCTTTCTAGTGTCCTTCGTTTGGGAGAAAAATGCAATGGTACAAGACAGCTTTTCCTTGCCAATATCTCTCTTTTGCAAAGAGCTACGCATTGGAAAATTCAGGGCTATGTCGTGTAGATGATGGCCTAACAGGAGGCTTTAAAATTTTCTTTCTAGTGTCCTTCGTTTGGGAGAAAAATGCAATGGTACAAGACAGCTTTTCCTTGCCAGTATCTCTCTCTTGCAAAGAGCTGCGCATTGGAAAATTCAGGGCTATGTCGTGTAGATGATGGCCTAACAGGAGGCTTTAAAATTTTCTTTCTAGTGACCTTCGTTTGGGAGAAAAATGCAAAGGTACAAGACAGCTTTTCCTTGCCAATATCTCTCTTTTGCAAAGAGCTGCGCATTGGAAAATTCAGGGCTATGTCGTGTAGATGATGGCCTAACAGGAGGCTTTAAAATTTTCTTTCTAGTGACCTTCGTTTGGGAGAAAAATGCAAAGGTACAAGACAGCTTTTCCTTGCCAATATCTCTCTTTTGCAAAGAGCTGCGCATTGGAAAATTCAGGGCTATGTCGTGTAGATGATGGCCTAACAGGAGGCTTTAAAATTTTCTTTCTAGTGTCCTTCGTTTGGGAGAAAAATGCAATGGTACAAGACAGCTTTTCCTTGCCAATATCTCTCTTTTGCAAAGAGCTACGCATTGGAAAATTCAGGGCTATGTCGTGTAGATGATGGCCTAACAGGAGGCTTTAAAATTTTAATTCTAGTGTCCTTCGTTTGGGAGAAAATGCAATGGTACAAGACAGCTTTTCCTTGCCAATATCTCTCTTTTGCAAAGAGCTGCGCATTGGAAAATTCAGGGCTATGACGTGTAGATGATGGCCTAACAGGAGGCTTTAAAATTTTCTTTCTAGTGACCTTCGTTTGGGAGAAAAATGCAAAGGTACAAGACAGCTTTTCCTTGCCAATATCTCTCTTTTGCAAAGAGCTGCGCATTGGAAAATTCAGGGCTATGTCGTGTAGATGATGGCCTAACAGGAGGCTTTAAAATTTTCTTTCTAGTGACCTTCGTTTGGGAGAAAAATGCAAAGGTACAAGACAGCTTTTCCTTGCCAATATCTCTCTTTTGCAAAGAGCTGCGCATTGGAAAATTCAGGGCTATGTCGTGTAGATGATGGCCTAACAGGAGGCTTTAAAATTTTCTTTCTAGTGTCCTTCGTTTGGGAGAAAAATGCAATGGTACAAGACAGCTTTTCCTTGCCAATATCTCTCTTTTGCAAAGAGCTACGCATTGGAAAATTCAGGGCTATGTCGTGTAGATGATGGCCTAACAGGAGGCTTTAAAATTTTAATTCTAGTGTCCTTCGTTTGGGAGAAAATGCAATGGTACAAGACAGCTTTTCCTTGCCAATATCTCTCTTTTGCAAAGAGCTACGCATTGGAAAATTCAGGGCTATGTCGTGTAGATGATGGCCTAACAGGAGGCTTTAAAATTTTAATTCTAGTGTCCTTCGTTTGGGAGAAAAATGCAAAGGTACAAGACAGCTTTTCCTTGCCAATATCTCTCTTTTGCAAAGAGCTACGCATTGGAAAATTCAGGGCTATGTCGTGTAGATGATGGCCTAACAGGAGGCTTTAAAATTTTTATTCTAGTGTCCTTCGTTTGGGAGAAAAATGCAAAGGTACAAGACAGCTTTTCCTTGCCAATATCTCTCTTTTGCAAAGAGCTGCGCATTGGAAAATTCAGGGCTATGTCGTGTAGATGATGGCCTAACAGGAGGCTTTAAAATTTTCTTTTTAGTGACCTTCGTTTGGGAGAAAAATGCAAAGGTACAAGACAGCTTTTCCTTGCCAATATCTCTCTTTTGCAAAGAGCTGCGCATTGGAAAATTCAGGGCTATGTCGTGTAGATGATGGCCTAACAGGAGGCTTTAAAATTTTCTTTCTAGTGACCTTCGTTTGGGAGAAAAATGCAAAGGTACAAGACAGCTTTTCCTTGCCAATATCTCTCTTTTGCAAAGAGCTGCGCATTGGAAAATTCAGGGCTATGTCGTGTAGATGATGGCCTAACAGGAGGCTTTAAAATTTTCTTTCTAGTGTCCTTCGTTTGGGAGAAAAATGCAATGGTACAAGACAGCTTTTCCTTGCCAATATCTCTCTTTTGCAAAGAGCTACGCATTGGAAAATTCAGGGCTATGTCGTGTAGATGATGGCCTAACAGGAGGCTTTAAAATTTTAATTCTAGTGTCCTTCGTTTGGGAGAAAAATGCAATGGTACAAGACAGCTTTTCCTTGCCAATATCTCTCTTTTGCAAAGAGCTACGCATTGGAAAATTCAGGGCTATGTCGTGTAGATGATGGCCTAACAGGAGGCTTTAAAATTTTAATTCTAGTGTCCTTCGTTTGGGAGAAAAATGCAAAGGTACAAGACAGATTTTCCTTGCCAATATCTCTCTTTTGCAAAGAGCTGCGCATTGGAAAATTCAGGGCTATATCGTGTAGATGATGGCCTAACAGGAGGCTTTAAAATTTTCTTTCTAGTGTCCTTCGTTTGGGAGAAAAATGCAATGGTACAAGACAGCTTTTCCTTGCCAATATCTCTCTTTTGCAAAGAGCTACGCATTGGAAAATTCAGGGCTATGTCGTGTAGATGATAGCCTAACAGGAGGCTTTAAAATTTTCTTTCTAGTGTCCTTCGTTTGGGAGAAAAATGCAATGGTACAAGACAGCTTTTCCTTGCCAATATCTCTCTTTTGCAAAGAGCTACGCATTGGAAAATTCAGGGCTATGTCGTGTAGATGATGGCCTAACAGGAGGCTTTAAAATTTTCTTTCTAGTGACCTTCGTTTGGGAGAAAAATGCAAAGGTACAAGACAGCTTTTCCTTGCCAATATCTCTCTTTTGCAAAGAGCTGCGCATTGGAAAATGCAGGGCTATGTCGTGTAGATGATGGCCTAACAGGAGGCTTTAAAATTTTCTTTCTAGTGTTCTTCGTTTGGGAGAAAAATGCAATGGTACAAGACAGCTTTTCCTTGCCAATATCTCTCTTTTGCAAAGAGCTGCGCATTGGAAAATTCAGGGCTATTTCGTGTAGATGATGGCCTAACAGGAGGCTTTAAAATTTTCTTTCTAGTGTCCTTCGTTTGGGAGAAAAATGCAAAGGTACAAGACAGCTTTTCCTTGCCAATATTTCTCTTTTGCAAAGAGCTACGCATTGGAAAATTCAGGGCTATGTCGTGTAGATGATGGCCTAACAGGAGGCTTTAAAATTTTCTTTCTAGTGTCCTTCGTTTGGGAGAAAAATGCAATGGTACAAGACAGCTTTTCCTTGCCAATATCTCTCTTTTGCAAAGAGCTACGCATTGGAAAATTCAGGGCTATGTCGTGTAGATGATGGCCTAACAGGAGGCTTTAAAATTTTAATTCTAGTGTCCTTCGTTTGGGAGAAAAATGCAAAGGTACAAGACAGCTTTTCCTTGCCAATATCTCTCTTTTGCAAAGAGCTACGCATTGGAAAATTCAGGGCTATGTCGTGTAGATGATGGCCTAACAGGAGGCTTTAAAATTTTTATTCTAGTGTCCTTCGTTTGGGAGAAAAATGCAAAGGTACAAGACAGCTTTTCCTTGCCAATATCTCTCTTTTGCAAAGAGCTGCGCATTGGAAAATTCAGGGCTATGTCGTGTAGATGATGGCCTAACAGGAGGCTTTAAAATTTTCTTTTTAGTGACCTTCGTTTGGGAGAAAAATGCAAAGGTACAAGACAGCTTTTCCTTGCCAATATCTCTCTTTTGCAAAGAGCTGCGCATTGGAAAATTCAGGGCTATGTCGTGTAGATGATGGCCTAACAGGAGGCTTTAAAATTTTCTTTCTAGTGACCTTCGTTTGGGAGAAAAATGCAAAGGTACAAGACAGCTTTTCCTTGCCAATATCTCTCTTTTGCAAAGAGCTGCGCATTGGAAAATTCAGGGCTATGTCGTGTAGATGATGGCCTAACAGGAGGCTTTAAAATTTTCTTTCTAGTGTCCTTCGTTTGGGAGAAAAATGCAATGGTACAAGACAGCTTTTCCTTGCCAATATCTCTCTTTTGCAAAGAGCTACGCATTGGAAAATTCAGGGCTATGTCGTGTAGATGATGGCCTAACAGGAGGCTTTAAAATTTTAATTCTAGTGTCCTTCGTTTGGGAGAAAAATGCAATGGTACAAGACAGCTTTTCCTTGCCAATATCTCTCTTTTGCAAAGAGCTACGCATTGGAAAATTCAGGGCTATGTCGTGTAGATGATGGCCTAACAGGAGGCTTTAAAATTTTAATTCTAGTGTCCTTCGTTTGGGAGAAAAATGCAAAGGTACAAGACAGATTTTCCTTGCCAATATCTCTCTTTTGCAAAGAGCTGCGCATTGGAAAATTCAGGGCTATATCGTGTAGATGATGGCCTAACAGGAGGCTTTAAAATTTTCTTTCTAGTGTCCTTCGTTTGGGAGAAAAATGCAATGGTACAAGACAGCTTTTCCTTGCCAATATCTCTCTTTTGCAAAGAGCTACGCATTGGAAAATTCAGGGCTATGTCGTGTAGATGATAGCCTAACAGGAGGCTTTAAAATTTTCTTTCTAGTGTCCTTCGTTTGGGAGAAAAATGCAATGGTACAAGACAGCTTTTCCTTGCCAATATCTCTCTTTTGCAAAGAGCTACGCATTGGAAAATTCAGGGCTATGTCGTGTAGATGATGGCCTAACAGGAGGCTTTAAAATTTTCTTTCTAGTGACCTTCGTTTGGGAGAAAAATGCAAAGGTACAAGACAGCTTTTCCTTGCCAATATCTCTCTTTTGCAAAGAGCTGCGCATTGGAAAATGCAGGGCTATGTCGTGTAGATGATGGCCTAACAGGAGGCTTTAAAATTTTCTTTCTAGTGTTCTTCGTTTGGGAGAAAAATGCAATGGTACAAGACAGCTTTTCCTTGCCAATATCTCTCTTTTGCAAAGAGCTGCGCATTGGAAAATTCAGGGCTATTTCGTGTAGATGATGGCCTAACAGGAGGCTTTAAAATTTTCTTTCTAGTGTCCTTCGTTTGGGAGAAAAATGCAAAGGTACAAGACAGCTTTTCCTTGCCAATATTTCTCTTTTGCAAAGAGCTACGCATTGGAAAATTCAGGGCTATGTCGTGTAGATGATGGCCTAACAGGAGGCTTTAAAATTTTAATTCTAGTGTCCTTCGTTTGGGAGAAAAATGCAAAGGTACAAGACAGCTTTTCCTTGCCAATATCTCTCTTTTGCAAAGAGCTGCGCATTGGAAAATTCAGGGCTATATCGTGTAGATGATGGCCTAACAGGAGGCTTTAAAATTTTATTTCTAGTGTCCTTCGTTTGGGAGAAAAATGCAATGGTACAAGACAGCTTTTCCTTGCCAATATCTCTCTTTTGCAAAGAGCTGCGCATTGGAAAATTCAGGGTCATGTCGTGTAGATGATGGCCTAACAGGAGGCTTTAAAATTTTCTTTCTAGTGAGCTTCGTTTGGGAGAAAAATGCAAAGGTACAAGACAGCTTTTCCTTGCCAATATCTCTCTTTTGCAAAGAGCTGCGCATTGGAAAATTCAGGGCTATGTCGTGTAGATGATGGCCTAACAGGAGGCTTTAAAATTTTCTTTCTAGTGACCTTCGTTTGGGAGAAAAATGCAAAGGTACAAGACAGCTTTTCCTTGCCAATAGCTCTCTTTTGCAAAGAGCTGCGCATTGGAAAATTCAGGGCTATGTCGTGTAGATGATGGCCTAACAGGAGGCTTTAAAATTTTCTTTCTAGTGTCCTTCGTTTGGGAGAAAAATGCAATGGTACAAGACAGCTTTTCCTTGCAAATATCTCTCTTTTGCAAAGAGCTACGCATTGGAAAATTCAGGGCTATGTCGTGTAGATGATGGCCTGACAGGAGGCTTTAAAATTTTAATTCTAGTGTCCTTCGTTTGGGAGAAAAATGCAAAGGTACAAGACAGCTTTTCCTTGCCAATATCTCTCTTTTGCAAAGAGCTGCGCATTGGAAAATTCAGGGCTATATCGTGTAGATGATGGCCTAACAGGAGGCTTTAAAATTTTCTTTCTAGTGTTCTTCGTTTGGGAGAAAAATGCAATGGTACAAGACAGCTTTTCCTTGCCAATATCTCTCTTTTGCAAAGAGCTGCGCATTGGAAAATTCAGGGCTATTTCGTGTAGATGATGGCCTAACAGGAGGCTTTAAAATTTTCTTTCTAGTGTCCTTCGTTTGGGAGAAAAATGCAAAGGTACAAGACAGCTTTTCCTTGCCAATATTTCTCTTTTGCAAAGAGCTACGCATTGGAAAATTCAGGGCTATGTCGTGTAGATGATGGCCTAACAGGAGGCTTTAAAATTTTCTTTCTAGTGACCTTCGTTTGGGAGAAAAATGCAAAGGTACAAGACAGCTTTTCCTTGCCAATATCTCTCTTGTGCAAAGAGCTGCGCATTGGAAAATTCAGGGCTATGTCGTGTAGATGATGGCCTAACAGGAGGCTTTAAAATTTTCTTTCTAGTGTTCTTCGTTTGGGAGAAAAATGCAATGGTACAAGACAGCTTTTCCTTGCCAATATCTCTCTTTTGCAAAGAGCTGCGCATTGGAAAATTCAGGGCTATTTCGTGTAGATGATGGCCTAACAGGAGGCTTTAAAATTTTCTTTCTAGTGTCCTTCGTTTGGGAGAAAAATGCAAAGGTACAAGACAGCTTTTCCTTGCCAATATTTCTCTTTTGCAAAGAGCTACGCATTGGAAAATTCAGGGCTATGTCGTGTAGATGATGGCCTAACAGGAGGCTTTAAAATTTTCTTTCTAGTGACCTTCGTTTGGGAGAAAAATGCAAAGGTACAAGACAGCTTTTCCTTGCCAATATCTCTCTTTTGCAAAGAGCTGCGCATTGGAAAATTCAGGGCTATGTCGTGTAGATGATGGCCTAACAGGAGGCTTTAAAATTTTCTTTCTAGTGACCTTCGTTTGGGAGAAAAATGCAAAGGTACAAGACAGCTTTTCCTTGCCAATATCTCTCTTTTGCAAAGAGCTGCGCATTGGAAAATTCAGGGCTATGTCGTGTAGATGATGGCCTAACAGGAGGCTTTAAAATTTTCTTTCTAGTGTCCTTCGTTTGGGAGAAAAATGCAATGGTACAAGACAGCTTTTCCTTGCCAATATCTCTCTTTTGCAAAGAGCTACGCATTGGAAAATTCAGGGCTATGTCGTGTAGATGATGGCCTAACAGGAGGCTTTAAAATTTTAATTCTAGTGTTTTTCGTTTGGGAGAAAAATGCAAAGGTACAAGACAGCTTTTCCTTGCCAATATCTCTCTTTTGCAAAGAGCTGCGCATTGGAAAATTCAGGGCTATATCGTGTAGATGATGGCCTAACAGGAGGCTTTAAAATTTTCTTTCTAGTGTCCTTCGTTTGGGAGAAAAATGCAATGGTACAAGACAGCTTTTCCTTGCCAATATCTCTCTTTTGCAAAGAGCTGCGCATTGGAAAATTCAGGGCTATGTCGTGTAGATGATGGCCTAACAGGAGGCTTTAAAATTTTAATTCTAGTGTTTTTCGTTTGGGAGAAAAATGCAAAGGTACAAGACAGCTTTTCCTTGCCAATATCTCTCTTTTGCAAAGAGCTGCGCATTGGAAAATTCAGGGCTATATCGTGTAGATGATGGCCTAACAGGAGGCTTTAAAATTTTCTTTCTAGTGTCCTTCGTTTGGGAGAAAAATGCAATGGTACAAGACAGCTTTTCCTTGCCAATATCTCTCTTTTGCAAAGAGCTGCGCATTGGAAAATTCAGGGCTATGTCGTGTAGATGATGGCCTAACAGGAGGCTTTAAAATTTTCTTTCTAGTGACCTTCGTTTGGGAGAAAAATGCAAAGGTACAAGACAGCTTTTCCTTGCCAATATCTCTCTTTTGCAAAGAGCTGCGCATTGGAAAATTCAGGGCTATGTCGTGTAGATGATGGCCTAACAGGAGGCTTTAAAATTTTCTTTCTAGTGTCCTTCGTTTGGGAGAAAAATGCAATGGTACAAGACAGCTTTTCCTTGCCAATATCTCTCTTTTGCAAAGAGCTACGCATTGGAAAATTCAGGGCTATGTCGTGTAGATGATGGCCTAACAGGAGGCTTTAAAATTTTAATTCTAGTGTCCTTCGTTTGGGAGAAAAATGCAATGGTACAAGACAGCTTTTCCTTGCCAATATCTCTCTTTTGCAAAGAGCTACGCATTGGAAAATTCAGGGCTATGTCGTGTAGATGATGGCCTAACAGGAGGCTTTAAAATTTTAATTCTAGTGTCCTTCGTTTGGGAGAAAAATGCAAAGGTACAAGACAGATTTTCCTTGCCAATATCTCTCTTTTGCAAAGAGCTGCGCATTGGAAAATTCAGGGCTATATCGTGTAGATGATGGCCTAACAGGAGGCTTTAAAATTTTCTTTCTAGTGTCCTTCGTTTGGGAGAAAAATGCAATGGTACAAGACAGCTTTTCCTTGCCAATATCTCTCTTTTGCAAAGAGCTACGCATTGGAAAATTCAGGGCTATGTCGTGTAGATGATAGCCTAACAGGAGGCTTTAAAATTTTCTTTCTAGTGTCCTTCGTTTGGGAGAAAAATGCAATGGTACAAGACAGCTTTTCCTTGCCAATATCTCTCTTTTGCAAAGAGCTACGCATTGGAAAATTCAGGGCTATGTCGTGTAGATGATGGCCTAACAGGAGGCTTTAAAATTTTCTTTCTAGTGACCTTCGTTTGGGAGAAAAATGCAAAGGTACAAGACAGCTTTTCCTTGCCAATATCTCTCTTTTGCAAAGAGCTGCGCATTGGAAAATGCAGGGCTATGTCGTGTAGATGATGGCCTAACAGGAGGCTTTAAAATTTTCTTTCTAGTGTTCTTCGTTTGGGAGAAAAATGCAATGGTACAAGACAGCTTTTCCTTGCCAATATCTCTCTTTTGCAAAGAGCTGCGCATTGGAAAATTCAGGGCTATTTCGTGTAGATGATGGCCTAACAGGAGGCTTTAAAATTTTCTTTCTAGTGTCCTTCGTTTGGGAGAAAAATGCAAAGGTACAAGACAGCTTTTCCTTGCCAATATTTCTCTTTTGCAAAGAGCTACGCATTGGAAAATTCAGGGCTATGTCGTGTAGATGATGGCCTAACAGGAGGCTTTAAAATTTTAATTCTAGTGTCCTTCGTTTGGGAGAAAAATGCAAAGGTACAAGACAGCTTTTCCTTGCCAATATCTCTCTTTTGCAAAGAGCTGCGCATTGGAAAATTCAGGGCTATATCGTGTAGATGATGGCCTAACAGGAGGCTTTAAAATTTTATTTCTAGTGTCCTTCGTTTGGGAGAAAAATGCAATGGTACAAGACAGCTTTTCCTTGCCAATATCTCTCTTTTGCAAAGAGCTGCGCATTGGAAAATTCAGGGTCATGTCGTGTAGATGATGGCCTAACAGGAGGCTTTAAAATTTTCTTTCTAGTGAGCTTCGTTTGGGAGAAAAATGCAAAGGTACAAGACAGCTTTTCCTTGCCAATATCTCTCTTTTGCAAAGAGCTGCGCATTGGAAAATTCAGGGCTATGTCGTGTAGATGATGGCCTAACAGGAGGCTTTAAAATTTTCTTTCTAGTGACCTTCGTTTGGGAGAAAAATGCAAAGGTACAAGACAGCTTTTCCTTGCCAATAGCTCTCTTTTGCAAAGAGCTGCGCATTGGAAAATTCAGGGCTATGTCGTGTAGATGATGGCCTAACAGGAGGCTTTAAAATTTTCTTTCTAGTGTCCTTCGTTTGGGAGAAAAATGCAATGGTACAAGACAGCTTTTCCTTGCAAATATCTCTCTTTTGCAAAGAGCTACGCATTGGAAAATTCAGGGCTATGTCGTGTAGATGATGGCCTGACAGGAGGCTTTAAAATTTTAATTCTAGTGTCCTTCGTTTGGGAGAAAAATGCAAAGGTACAAGACAGCTTTTCCTTGCCAATATCTCTCTTTTGCAAAGAGCTGCGCATTGGAAAATTCAGGGCTATATCGTGTAGATGATGGCCTAACAGGAGGCTTTAAAATTTTCTTTCTAGTGTTCTTCGTTTGGGAGAAAAATGCAATGGTACAAGACAGCTTTTCCTTGCCAATATCTCTCTTTTGCAAAGAGCTGCGCATTGGAAAATTCAGGGCTATTTCGTGTAGATGATGGCCTAACAGGAGGCTTTAAAATTTTCTTTCTAGTGTCCTTCGTTTGGGAGAAAAATGCAAAGGTACAAGACAGCTTTTCCTTGCCAATATTTCTCTTTTGCAAAGAGCTACGCATTGGAAAATTCAGGGCTATGTCGTGTAGATGATGGCCTAACAGGAGGCTTTAAAATTTTCTTTCTAGTGACCTTCGTTTGGGAGAAAAATGCAAAGGTACAAGACAGCTTTTCCTTGCCAATATCTCTCTTTTGCAAAGAGCTGCGCATTGGAAAATTCAGGGCTATGTCGTGTAGATGATGGCCTAACAGGAGGCTTTAAAATTTTCTTTCTAGTGTTCTTCGTTTGGGAGAAAAATGCAATGGTACAAGACAGCTTTTCCTTGCCAATATCTCTCTTTTGCAAAGAGCTGCGCATTGGAAAATTCAGGGCTATTTCGTGTAGATGATGGCCTAACAGGAGGCTTTAAAATTTTCTTTCTAGTGTCCTTCGTTTGGGAGAAAAATGCAAAGGTACAAGACAGCTTTTCCTTGCCAATATTTCTCTTTTGCAAAGAGCTACGCATTGGAAAATTCAGGGCTATGTCGTGTAGATGATGGCCTAACAGGAGGCTTTAAAATTTTCTTTCTAGTGACCTTCGTTTGGGAGAAAAATGCAAAGGTACAAGACAGCTTTTCCTTGCCAATATCTCTCTTTTGCAAAGAGCTGCGCATTGGAAAATTCAGGGCTATGTCGTGTAGATGATGGCCTAACAGGAGGCTTTAAAATTTTCTTTCTAGTGACCTTCGTTTGGGAGAAAAATGCAAAGGTACAAGACAGCTTTTCCTTGCCAATATCTCTCTTTTGCAAAGAGCTGCGCATTGGAAAATTCAGGGCTATGTCGTGTAGATGATGGCCTAACAGGAGGCTTTAAAATTTTCTTTCTAGTGTCCTTCGTTTGGGAGAAAAATGCAATGGTACAAGACAGCTTTTCCTTGCCAATATCTCTCTTTTGCAAAGAGCTACGCATTGGAAAATTCAGGGCTATGTCGTGTAGATGATGGCCTAACAGGAGGCTTTAAAATTTTAATTCTAGTGTTTTTCGTTTGGGAGAAAAATGCAAAGGTACAAGACAGCTTTTCCTTGCCAATATCTCTCTTTTGCAAAGAGCTGCGCATTGGAAAATTCAGGGCTATATCGTGTAGATGATGGCCTAACAGGAGGCTTTAAAATTTTCTTTCTAGTGTCCTTCGTTTGGGAGAAAAATGCAATGGTACAAGACAGCTTTTCCTTGCCAATATCTCTCTTTTGCAAAGAGCTGCGCATTGGAAAATTCAGGGCTATGTCGTGTAGATGATGGCCTAACAGGAGGCTTTAAAATTTTCTTTCTAGTGACCTTCGTTTGGGAGAAAAATGCAAAGGTACAAGACAGCTTTTCCTTGCCAATATCTCTCTTTTGCAAAGAGCTGCGCATTGGAAAATTCAGGGCTATGTCGTGTAGATGATGGCCTAACAGGAGGCTTTACAATTTTCTTTCTAGTGACCTTCGTTTGGGAGAAAAATGCAAAGGTACAAGACAGCTTTTCCTTGCCAATATCTCTCTTTTGCAAAGAGCTGCGCATTGGAAAATTCAGGGCTATATCGTGTAGATGATGGCCTAACAGGAGGCTTTAAAATTTTCTTTCTAGTGTCCTTCGTTTGGGAGAAAAATGCAATGGTACAAGACAGCTTTTCCTTGCCAATATCTCTCTTTTGCAAAGAGCTACGCATTGGAAAATTCAGGGCTATGTCGTGTAGATGATGGCCTAACAGGAGGCTTTAAAATTTTAATTCTAGTGTCCTTCGTTTGGGAGAAAATGCAATGGTACAAGACAGCTTTTCCTTGCCAATATCTCTCTTTTGCAAAGAGCTACGCATTGGAAAATTCAGGGCTATGTCGTGTAGATGATGGCCTAACAGGAGGCTTTAAAATTTTAATTCTAGTGTCCTTCGTTTGGGAGAAAAATGCAAAGGTACAAGACAGCTTTTCCTTGCCAATATCTCTCTTTTGCAAAGAGCTACGCATTGGAAAATTCAGGGCTATGTCGTGTAGATGATGGCCTAACAGGAGGCTTTAAAATTTTTATTCTAGTGTCCTTCGTTTGGGAGAAAAATGCAAAGGTACAAGACAGCTTTTCCTTGCCAATATCTCTCTTTTGCAAAGAGCTGCGCATTGGAAAATTCAGGGCTATG
This sequence comes from Pseudophryne corroboree, assembly GCF_028390025.1. Lineage (NCBI taxonomy): Eukaryota > Metazoa > Chordata > Amphibia > Anura > Myobatrachidae > Pseudophryne > Pseudophryne corroboree. The sequence continues at coordinate 174,122 of NW_026970513.1, forward strand.
TCGTGTAGATGATGGCCTAACAGGAGGCTTTAAAATTTTCTTTTTAGTGACCTTCGTTTGGGAGAAAAATGCAAAGGTACAAGACAGCTTTTCCTTGCCAATATCTCTCTTTTGCAAAGAGCTGCGCATTGGAAAATTCAGGGCTATGTCGTGTAGATGATGGCCTAACAGGAGGCTTTAAAATTTTCTTTCTAGTGACCTTCGTTTGGGAGAAAAATGCAAAGGTACAAGACAGCTTTTCCTTGCCAATATCTCTCTTTTGCAAAGAGCTGCGCATTGGAAAATTCAGGGCTATGTCGTGTAGATGATGGCCTAACAGGAGGCTTTAAAATTTTCTTTCTAGTGTCCTTCGTTTGGGAGAAAAATGCAATGGTACAAGACAGCTTTTCCTTGCCAATATCTCTCTTATGCAAAGAGCTACGCATTGGAAAATTCAGGGCTATGTCGTGTAGATGATGGCCTAACAGGAGGCTTTAAAATTCTAATTCTAGTGTCCTTCGTTTGGGAGAAAAATGCAATGGTACAAGACAGCTTTTCCTTGCCAATATCTCTCTTTTGCAAAGAGCTACGCATTGGAAAATTCAGGGCTATGTCGTGTAGATGATGGCCTAACAGGAGGCTTTAAAATTTTAATTCTAGTGTTTTTCGTTTGGGAGAAAAATGCAAAGGTACAAGACAGCTTTTCCTTGCCAATATCTCTCTTTTGCAAAGAGCTGCGCATTGGAAAATTCAGGGCTATATCGTGTAGATGATGGCCTAACAGGAGGCTTTAAAATTTTCTTTCTAGTGTCCTTCGTTTGGGAGAAAAATGCAATGGTACAAGACAGCTTTTCCTTGCCAATATCTCTCTTTTGCAAAGAGCTGCGCATTGGAAAATTCAGGGCTATGTCGTGTAGATGATGGCCTAACAGGAGGCTTTAAAATTTTCTTTCTAGTGACCTTCGTTTGGGAGAAAAATGCAAAGGTACAAGACAGCTTTTCCTTGCCAATATCTCTCTTTTGCAAAGAGCTGCGCATTGGAAAATTCAGGGCTATGTCGTGTAGATGATGGCCTAACAGGAGGCTTTACAATTTTCTTTCTAGTGACCTTCGTTTGGGAGAAAAATGCAAAGGTACAAGACAGCTTTTCCTTGCCAATATCTCTCTTTTGCAAAGAGCTGCGCATTGGAAAATTCAGGGCTATATCGTGTAGATGATGGCCTAACAGGAGGCTTTAAAATTTTCTTTCTAGTGTCCTTCGTTTGGGAGAAAAATGCAATGGTACAAGACAGCTTTTCCTTGCCAATATCTCTCTTTTGCAAAGAGCTACGCATTGGAAAATTCAGGGCTATGTCGTGTAGATGATGGCCTAACAGGAGGCTTTAAAATTTTAATTCTAGTGTCCTTCGTTTGGGAGAAAATGCAATGGTACAAGACAGCTTTTCCTTGCCAATATCTCTCTTTTGCAAAGAGCTACGCATTGGAAAATTCAGGGCTATGTCGTGTAGATGATGGCCTAACAGGAGGCTTTAAAATTTTAATTCTAGTGTCCTTCGTTTGGGAGAAAAATGCAAAGGTACAAGACAGCTTTTCCTTGCCAATATCTCTCTTTTGCAAAGAGCTACGCATTGGAAAATTCAGGGCTATGTCGTGTAGATGATGGCCTAACAGGAGGCTTTAAAATTTTTATTCTAGTGTCCTTCGTTTGGGAGAAAAATGCAAAGGTACAAGACAGCTTTTCCTTGCCAATATCTCTCTTTTGCAAAGAGCTGCGCATTGGAAAATTCAGGGCTATGTCGTGTAGATGATGGCCTAACAGGAGGCTTTAAAATTTTAATTCTAGTGTCCTTCGTTTGGGAGAAAAATGCAAAGGTACAAGACAGCTTTTCCTTGCCAATATCTCTCTTTTGCAAAGAGCTACGCATTGGAAAATTCAGGGCTATGTCGTGTAGATGATGGCCTAACAGGAGGCTTTAAAATTTTTATTCTAGTGTCCTTCGTTTGGGAGAAAAATGCAAAGGTACAAGACAGCTTTTCCTTGCCAATATCTCTCTTTTGCAAAGAGCTGCGCATTGGAAAATTCAGGGCTATGTCGTGTAGATGATGGCCTAACAGGAGGCTTTAAAATTTTCTTTTTAGTGACCTTCGTTTGGGAGAAAAATGCAAAGGTACAAGACAGCTTTTCCTTGCCAATATCTCTCTTTTGCAAAGAGCTGCGCATTGGAAAATTCAGGGCTATGTCGTGTAGATGATGGCCTAACAGGAGGCTTTAAAATTTTCTTTCTAGTGACCTTCGTTTGGGAGAAAAATGCAAAGGTACAAGACAGCTTTTCCTTGCCAATATCTCTCTTTTGCAAAGAGCTGCGCATTGGAAAATTCAGGGCTATGTCGTGTAGATGATGGCCTAACAGGAGGCTTTAAAATTTTCTTTCTAGTGTCCTTCGTTTGGGAGAAAAATGCAATGGTACAAGACAGCTTTTCCTTGCCAATATCTCTCTTTTGCAAAGAGCTACGCATTGGAAAATTCAGGGCTATGTCGTGTAGATGATGGCCTAACAGGAGGCTTTAAAATTTTAATTCTAGTGTCCTTCGTTTGGGAGAAAAATGCAATGGTACAAGACAGCTTTTCCTTGCCAATATCTCTCTTTTGCAAAGAGCTACGCATTGGAAAATTCAGGGCTATGTCGTGTAGATGATGGCCTAACAGGAGGCTTTAAAATTTTAATTCTAGTGTTTTTCGTTTGGGAGAAAAATGCAAAGGTACAAGACAGCTTTTCCTTGCCAATATCTCTCTTTTGCAAAGAGCTGCGCATTGGAAAATTCAGGGCTATATCGTGTAGATGATGGCCTAACAGGAGGCTTTAAAATTTTCTTTCTAGTGTCCTTCGTTTGGGAGAAAAATGCAATGGTACAAGACAGCTTTTCCTTGCCAATATCTCTCTTTTGCAAAGAGCTGCGCATTGGAAAATTCAGGGCTATGTCGTGTAGATGATGGCCTAACAGGAGGCTTTAAAATTTTCTTTCTAGTGACCTTCGTTTGGGAGAAAAATGCAAAGGTACAAGACAGCTTTTCCTTGCCAATATCTCTCTTTTGCAAAGAGCTGCGCATTGGAAAATTCAGGGCTATGTCGTGTAGATGATGGCCTAACAGGAGGCTTTACAATTTTCTTTCTAGTGACCTTCGTTTGGGAGAAAAATGCAAAGGTACAAGACAGCTTTTCCTTGCCAATATCTCTCTTTTGCAAAGAGCTGCGCATTGGAAAATTCAGGGCTATATCGTGTAGATGATGGCCTAACAGGAGGCTTTAAAATTTTCTTTCTAGTGTCCTTCGTTTGGGAGAAAAATGCAATGGTACAAGACAGCTTTTCCTTGCCAATATCTCTCTTTTGCAAAGAGCTACGCATTGGAAAATTCAGGGCTATGTCGTGTAGATGATGGCCTAACAGGAGGCTTTAAAATTTTAATTCTAGTGTCCTTCGTTTGGGAGAAAATGCAATGGTACAAGACAGCTTTTCCTTGCCAATATCTCTCTTTTGCAAAGAGCTGCGCATTGGAAAATTCAGGGCTATGTCGTGTAGATGATGGCCTAACAGGAGGCTTTAAAATTTTCTTTCTAGTGTCCTTCGTTTGGGAGAAAAATGCAATGGTACAAGACAGCTTTTCCTTGCCAATATCTCTCTTTTGCAAAGAGCTACGCATTGGAAAATTCAGGGCTATGTCGTGTAGATGATGGCCTAACAGGAGGCTTTAAAATTTTAATTCTAGTGTCCTTCGTTTGGGAGAAAATGCAATGGTACAAGACAGCTTTTCCTTGCCAATATCTCTCTTTTGCAAAGAGCTGCGCATTGGAAAATTCAGGGCTATGTCGTGTAGATGATGGCCTAACAGGAGGCTTTAAAATTTTCTTTTTAGTGACCTTCGTTTGGGAGAAAAATGCAAAGGTACAAGACAGCTTTTCCTTGCCAATATCTCTCTTTTGCAAAGAGCTGCGCATTGGAAAATTCAGGGCTATGTCGTGTAGATGATGGCCTAACAGGAGGCTTTAAAATTTTCTTTCTAGTGTCCTTCGTTTGGGAGAAAAATGCAAAGGTACAAGACAGCTTTTCCTTGCCAATATCTCTCTTTTGCAAAGAGCTACGCATTGGAAAATTCAGGGCTATGTCGTGTAGATGATGGCCTAACAGGAGGCTTTAAAATTTTTATTCTAGTGTCCTTCGTTTGGGAGAAAAATGCAAAGGTACAAGACAGCTTTTCCTTGCCAATATCTCTCTTTTGCAAAGAGCTGCGCATTGGAAAATTCAGGGCTATGTCGTGTAGATGATGGCCTAACAGGAGGCTTTAAAATTTTCTTTTTAGTGACCTTCGTTTGGGAGAAAAATGCAAAGGTACAAGACAGCTTTTCCTTGCCAATATCTCTCTTTTGCAAAGAGCTGCGCATTGGAAAATTCAGGGCTATGTCGTGTAGATGATGGCCTAACAGGAGGCTTTAAAATTTTCTTTCTAGTTTCCTTCGTTTGGGAGAAAAATGCAATGGTACAAGACAGCTTTTCCTTGCCAATATCTCTCTTTTGCAAAGAGCTACGCATTGGAAAATTCAGGGCTATGTCGTGTAGATGATGGCCTAACAGGAGGCTTTAAAATTTTAATTCTAGTGTCCTTCGTTTGGGAGAAAAATGCAATGGTACAAGACAGCTTTTCCTTGCCAATATCTCTCTTTTGCAAAGAGCTACGCATTGGAAAATTCAGGGCTATGTCGTGTAGATGATGGCCTAACAGGAGGCTTTAAAATTTTAATTCTAGTGTCCTTCGTTTGGGAGAAAAATGCAAAGGTACAAGACAGATTTTCCTTGCCAATATCTCTCTTTTGCAAAGAGCTGCGCATTGGAAAATTCAGGGCTATATCGTGTAGATGATGGCCTAACAGGAGGCTTTAAAATTTTCTTTCTAGTGTCCTTCGTTTGGGAGAAAAATGCAATGGTACAAGACAGCTTTTCCTTGCCAATATCTCTCTTTTGCAAAGAGCTACGCATTGGAAAATTCAGGGCTATGTCGTGTAGATGATAGCCTAACAGGAGGCTTTAAAATTTTCTTTCTAGTGTCCTTCGTTTGGGAGAAAAATGCAATGGTACAAGACAGCTTTTCCTTGCCAATATCTCTCTTTTGCAAAGAGCTACGCATTGGAAAATTCAGGGCTATGTCGTGTAGATGATGGCCTAACAGGAGGCTTTAAAATTTTCTTTCTAGTGACCTTCGTTTGGGAGAAAAATGCAAAGGTACAAGACAGCTTTTCCTTGCCAATATCTCTCTTTTGCAAAGAGCTGCGCATTGGAAAATGCAGGGCTATGTCGTGTAGATGATGGCCTAACAGGAGGCTTTAAAATTTTCTTTCTAGTGTTCTTCGTTTGGGAGAAAAATGCAATGGTACAAGACAGCTTTTCCTTGCCAATATCTCTCTTTTGCAAAGAGCTGCGCATTGGAAAATTCAGGGCTATTTCGTGTAGATGATGGCCTAACAGGAGGCTTTAAAATTTTCTTTCTAGTGTCCTTCGTTTGGGAGAAAAATGCAAAGGTACAAGACAGCTTTTCCTTGCCAATATTTCTCTTTTGCAAAGAGCTACGCATTGGAAAATTCAGGGCTATGTCGTGTAGATGATGGCCTAACAGGAGGCTTTAAAATTTTAATTCTAGTGTCCTTCGTTTGGGAGAAAAATGCAAAGGTACAAGACAGCTTTTCCTTGCCAATATCTCTCTTTTGCAAAGAGCTGCGCATTGGAAAATTCAGGGCTATATCGTGTAGATGATGGCCTAACAGGAGGCTTTAAAATTTTATTTCTAGTGTCCTTCGTTTGGGAGAAAAATGCAATGGTACAAGACAGCTTTTCCTTGCCAATATCTCTCTTTTGCAAAGAGCTGCGCATTGGAAAATTCAGGGTCATGTCGTGTAGATGATGGCCTAACAGGAGGCTTTAAAATTTTCTTTCTAGTGAGCTTCGTTTGGGAGAAAAATGCAAAGGTACAAGACAGCTTTTCCTTGCCAATATCTCTCTTTTGCAAAGAGCTGCGCATTGGAAAATTCAGGGCTATGTCGTGTAGATGATGGCCTAACAGGAGGCTTTAAAATTTTCTTTCTAGTGACCTTCGTTTGGGAGAAAAATGCAAAGGTACAAGACAGCTTTTCCTTGCCAATAGCTCTCTTTTGCAAAGAGCTGCGCATTGGAAAATTCAGGGCTATGTCGTGTAGATGATGGCCTAACAGGAGGCTTTAAAATTTTCTTTCTAGTGTCCTTCGTTTGGGAGAAAAATGCAATGGTACAAGACAGCTTTTCCTTGCCAATATCTCTCTTTTGCAAAGAGCTACGCATTGGAAAATTCAGGGCTATGTCGTGTAGATGATGGCCTAACAGGAGGCTTTAAAATTTTAATTCTAGTGTTTTTCGTTTGGGAGAAAAATGCAAAGGTACAAGACAGCTTTTCCTTGCCAATATCTCTCTTTTGCAAAGAGCTGCGCATTGGAAAATTCAGGGCTATATCGTGTAGATGATGGCCTAACAGGAGGCTTTAAAATTTTCTTTCTAGTGACCTTCGTTTGGGAGAAAAATGCAAAGGTACAAATCAGCTTTTCCTTGCCAATATCTCTCTTTTGCAAAGAGCTGCGCATTGGAAAATTCAGGGCTATGTCGTGTAGATGATGGCCTAACAGGAGGCTTTAAAATTTTCTTTCTAGTGACCTTCGTTTGGGAGAAAAATGCAAAGGTACAAGACAGCTTTTCCTTGCCAATATCTCTCTTTTGCAAAGAGCTGCGCATTGGAAAATTCAGGGCTATGTCGTGTAGATGATGGCCTAACAGGAGGCTTTAAAATTTTCTTTCTAGTGTCCTTCGTTTGGGAGAAAAATGCAATGGTACAAGACAGCTTTTCCTTGCCAATATCTCTCTTTTGCAAAGAGCTACGCATTGGAAAATTCAGGGCTATGTCGTGTAGATGATGGCCTAACAGGAGGCTTTAAAATTTTAATTCTAGTGTTTTTCGTTTGGGAGAAAAATGCAAAGGTACAAGACAGCTTTTCCTTGCCAATATCTCTCTTTTGCAAAGAGCTGCGCATTGGAAAATTCAGGGCTATATCGTGTAGATGATGGCCTAACAGGAGGCTTTAAAATTTTCTTTCTAGTGTCCTTCGTTTGGGAGAAAAATGCAATGGTACAAGACAGCTTTTCCTTGCCAATATCTCTCTTTTGCAAAGAGCTGCGCATTGGAAAATTCAGGGCTATGTCGTGTAGATGATGGCCTAACAGGAGGATTTAAAATTTTCTTTCTAGTGACCTTCGTTTGGGAGAAAAATGCAAAGGTACAAGACAGCTTTTCCTTGCCAATATCTCTCTTTTGCAAAGAGCTGCGCATTGGAAAATTCAGGGCTATGTCGTGTAGATGATGGCCTAACAGGAGGCTTTACAATTTTCTTTCTAGTGACCTTCGTTTGGGAGAAAAATGCAAAGGTACAAGACAGCTTTTCCTTGCCAATATCTCTCTTTTGCAAAGAGCTGCGCATTGGAAAATTCAGGGCTATATCGTGTAGATGATGGCCTAACAGGAGGCTTTAAAATTTTCTTTCTAGTGTCCTTCGTTTGGGAGAAAAATGCAATGGTACAAGACAGCTTTTCCTTGCCAATATCTCTCTCTTGCAAAGAGCTGCGCATTGGAAAATTCAGGGCTATGTCGTGTAGATGATGGCCTAACAGGAGGCTTTAAAATTTTCTTTCTAGTGTCCTTCGTTTGGGAGAAAAATGCAATGGTACAAGACAGCTTTTCCTTGCCAATATCTCTCTCTTGCAAAGAGCTGCGCATTGGAAAATTTAGGGCTATGTCGTGTAGATGATGGCCTAACAGGAGGCTTTAAAATTTTAATTCTAGTGTCCTTCGTTTGGGAGAAAAATGCAAAGCTACAAGACAGCTTTTCCTTGCCAATATCTCTCTTTTGCAAAGAGCTGCGCATTGGAAAATTCAGGGCTATATCGTGTAGATGATGGCCTAACAGGAGGCTTTAAAATTTTCTTTCTAGTGTCCTTCGTTTGGGAGAAAAATGCAATGGTACAAGACAGCTTTTCCTTGCCAATATCTCTCTTTTGCAAAGAGCTACGCATTGGAAAATTCAGGGCTATGTCGTGTAGATGATGGCCTAACAGGAGGCTTTAAAATTTTCTTTCTAGTGTCCTTCGTTTGGGAGAAAAATGCAATGGTACAAGACAGCTTTTCCTTGCCAATATCTCTCTCTTGCAAAGAGCTGCGCATTGGAAAATTCAGGGCTATGTCGTGTAGATGATATTCTAACAGGAGGCTTTAAAATTTTAATTCTAGTGTCCTTCGTTTGGGAGAAAATGCAATGGTACAAGACAGCTTTTCCTTGCCAATATCTCTCTTTTGCAAAGAGCTGCGCATTGGAAAATTCAGGGCTATGTCGTGTAGATGATGGCCTAACAGGAGGCTTTAAAATTTTCTTTCTAGTGACCTTCGTTTGGGAGAAAAATGCAAAGGTACAAGACAGCTTTTCCTTGCCAATATCTCTCTTTTGCAAAGAGCTGCGCATTGGAAAATTCAGGGCTATGTCGTGTAGATGATGGCATAACAGGAGGCTTTAAAATTTTCTTTCTAGTGACCTTCGTTTGGGAGAAAAATGCAAAGGTACAAGACAGCTTTTCCTTGCCAATATCTCTCATTTGCAAAGAGCTGCGCATTGGAAAATTCAGGGCTATGTCGTGTAGATGATGGCCTAACAGGAGGCTTTAAAATTTTAATTCTAGTGTCCTTCGTTTGGGAGAAAAATGCAATGGTACAAGACAGCTTTTCCTTGCCAATATCTCTCTTTTGCAAAGAGCTACGCATTGGAAAATTCAGGGCTATGTCGTGTAGATGATGACCTAACAGGAGGCTTTAAAATTTTAATTCTAGTGTCCTTCGTTTGTGAGAAAAATGCAAAGGTACAAGACAGCTTTTCCTTGCCAATATCTCTCTTTTGCAAAGAGCTACGCATTGGAAAATTCAGGGCTATGTCGTGTAGATGATGGCCTAACAGGAGGCTTTAAAATTTTAATTCTAGTGTCCTTCGTTTGGGAGAAAATGCAATGGTACAAGACAGCTTTTCCTTGCCAATATCTCTCTTTTGCAAAGAGCTACGCATTGGAAAATTCAGGGCTATGTCGTGTAGATGATGGCCTAACAGGAGGCTTTAAAATTTTAATTCTAGTGTCCTTCGTTTGGGAGAAAAATGCAAAGGTACAAGACAGCTTTTCCTTGCCAATATCTCTCTTTTGCAAAGAGCTACGCATTGGAAAATTCAGGGCTATGTCGTGTAGATGATGGCCTAACAGGAGGCTTTAAAATTTTAATTCTAGTGTCCTTCGTTTGGGAGAAAAATGCAAAGGTACAAGACAGCTTTTCCTTGCCAATATCTCTCTTTTGCAAAGAGCTGCGCATTGGAAAATTCAGGGCTATGTCGTGTAGATGATGACCTAACAGGAGGCTTTAAAATTTTCTTTCTAGTGACCTTCGTTTGGGAGAAAAATGCAAAGGTACAAGACAGCTTTTCCTTGCCAATATCTCTCTTTTGCAAAGAGCTGCGCATTGGAAAATTCAGGGCTATGTCGTGTAGATGATGGCCTAACAGGAGGCTTTAAAATTTTCTTTCTAGTGACCTTCGTTTGGGAGAAAAATGCAAAGGTACAAGACAGCTTTTCCTTGCCAATATCTCTCTTTTGCAAAGAGCTGCGCATTGGAAAATTCAGGGCTATGTCGTGTAGATGATGGCCTAACAGGAGGCTTTAAAATTTTCTTTCTAGTGTCCTTCGTTTGGGAGAAAAATGCAATGGTACAAGACAGCTTTTCCTTGCCAATATCTCTCTTTTGCAAAGAGCTACGCATTGGAAAATTCAGGGCTATGTCGTGTAGATGATGGCCTAACAGGAGGCTTTAAAATTTTAATTCTAGTGTCCTTCGTTTGGGAGAAAAATGCAATGGTACAAGACAGCTTTTCCTTGCCAATATCTCTCTTTTGCAAAGAGCTACGCATTGGAAAATTCAGGGCTATGTCGTGTAGATGATGGCCTAACAGGAGGCTTTAAAATTTTAATTCTAGTGTCCTTCGTTTGGGAGAAAAATGCAAAGGTACAAGACAGCTTTTCCTTGCCAATATCTCTCTTTTGCAAAGAGCTGCGCATTGGAAAATTCAGGGCTATATCGTGTAGATGATGGCCTAACAGGAGGCTTTAAAATTTTCTTTCTAGTGTCCTTCGTTTGGGAGAAAAATGCAATGGTACAAGACAGCTTTTCCTTGCCAATATCTCTCTTTTGCAAAGAGCTACGCATTGGAAAATTCAGGGCTATGTCGTGTAGATGATAGCCTAACAGGAGGCTTTAAAATTTTCTTTCTAGTGTCCTTCGTTTGGGAGAAAAATGCAATGGTACAAGACAGCTTTTCCTTGCCAATATCTCTCTTTTGCAAAGAGCTACGCATTGGAAAATTCAGGGCTATGTCGTGTAGATGATGGCCTAACAGGAGGCTTTAAAATTTTCTTTCTAGTGACCTTCGTTTGGGAGAAAAATGCAAAGGTACAAGACAGCTTTTCCTTGCCAATATCTCTCTTTTGCAAAGAGCTGCGCATTGGAAAATGCAGGACTATGTCGTGTAGATGATGGCCTAACAGGAGGCTTTAAAATTTTCTTTCTAGTGTTCTTCGTTTGGGAGAAAAATGCAATGGTACAAGACAGCTTTTCCTTGCCAATATCTCTCTTTTGCAAAGAGCTGCGCATTGGAAAATTCAGGGCTATTTCGTGTAGATGATGGCCTAACAGGAGGCTTTAAAATTTTCTTTCTAGTGTCCTTCGTTTGGGAGAAAAATGCAATGGTACAAGACAGCTTTTCCTTGCCAATATCTCTCTTTTGCAAAGAGCTACGCATTGGAAAATTCAGGGCTATGTCGTGTAGATGATGGCCTAACAGGAGGCTTTAAAATTTTCTTTCTAGTGACCTTCGTTTGGGAGAAAAATGCAAAGGTACAAGACAGCTTTTCCTTGCCAATATCTCTCTTTTGCAAAGAGCTGCGCATTGGAAAATTCAGGGCTATGTCGTGTAGATGATGGCCTAACAGGAGGCTTTAAAATTTTCTTTCTAGTGACCTTCGTTTGGGAGAAAAATGCAAAGGTACAAGACAGCTTTTCCTTGCCAATATCTCTCTTTTGCAAAGAGCTACGCATTGGAAAATTCAGGGCTATGTCGTGTAGATGATGGCCTAACAGGAGGCTTTAAAATTTTAATTCTAGTGTCCTTCGTTTGGGAGAAAAATGCAAAGGTACAAGACAGCTTTTCCTTGCCAATATCTCTCTTTTGCAAAGAGCTGCGCATTGGAAAATTCAGGGCTATGTCGTGTAGATGATGGCCTAACAGGAGGCTTTAAAATTTTCTTTCTAGTGACCTTCGTTTGGGAGAAAAATGCAAAGGTACAAGACAGCTTTTCCTTGCCAATATCTCTCTTTTGCAAAGAGCTGCGCATTGGAAAATTCAGGGCTATATCGTGTAGATGATGGCCTAACAGGAGGCTTTAAAATTTTCTTTCTAGTGTCCTTCGTTTGGGAGAAAAATGCAATGGTACAAGACAGCTTTTCCTTGCCAATATCTCTCTTTTGCAAAGAGCTACGCATTGGAAAATTCAGGGCTATGTCGTGTAGATGATGGCCTAACAGGAGGCTTTAAAATTTTCTTTCTAGTGTCCTTCGTTTGGGAGAAAAATGCAATGGTACAAGACAGCTTTTCCTTGCCAATATCTCTCTCTTGCAAAGAGCTGCGCATTGGAAAATTCAGGGCTATGTCGTGTAGATGATGGCCTAACAGGAGGCTTTAAAATTTTCTTTCTAGTGTCCTTCGTTTGGGAGAAAAATGCAATGGTACAAGACAGCTTTTCCTTGCCAATATCTCTCTCTTGCAAAGAGCTGCGCATTGGAAAATTTAGGGCTATGTCGTGTAGATGATGGCCTAACAGGAGGCTTTAAAATTTTAATTCTAGTGTCCTTCGTTTGGGAGAAAAATGCAAAGGTACAAGACAGCTTTTCCTTGCCAATATCTCTCTTTTGCAAAGAGCTGCGCATTGGAAAATTCAGGGCTATATCGTGTAGATGATGGCCTAACAGGAGGCTTTAAAATTTTCTTTCTAGTGTCCTTCGTTTGGGAGAAAAATGCAATGGTACAAGACAGCTTTTCCTTGCCAATATCTCTCTTTTGCAAAGAGCTACGCATTGGAAAATTCAGGGCTATGTCGTGTAGATGATGGCCTAACAGGAGGCTTTAAAATTTTCTTTCTAGTGTCCTTCGTTTGGGAGAAAAATGCAATGGTACAAGACAGCTTTTCCTTGCCAATATCTCTCTCTTGCAAAGAGCTGCGCATTGGAAAATTCAGGGCTATGTCGTGTAGATGATGACCTAACAGGAGGCTTTAAAATTTTAATTCTAGTGTCCTTCGTTTGGGAGAAAATGCAATGGTACAAGACAGCTTTTCCTTGCCAATATCTCTCTTTTGCAAAGAGCTGCGCATTGGAAAATTCAGGGCTATGTCGTGTAGATGATGGCCTAACAGGAGGCTTTAAAATTTTCTTTCTAGTGACCTTCGTTTGGGAGAAAAATGCAAAGGTACAAGACAGCTTTTCCTTGCCAATATCTCTCTTTTGCAAAGAGCTGCGCATTGGAAAATTCAGGGCTATGTCGTGTAGATGATGGCCTAACAGGAGGCTTTAAAATTTTCTTTCTAGTGACCTTCGTTTGGGAGAAAAATGCAAAGGTACAAGACAGCTTTTCCTTGCCAATATCTCTCTTTTGCAAAGAGCTGCGCATTGGAAAATTCAGGGCTATGTCGTGTAGATGATGGCCTAACAGGAGGCTTTAAAATTTTAATTCTAGTGTCCTTCGTTTGGGAGAAAAATGCAATGGTACAAGACAGCTTTTCCTTGCCAATATCTCTCTTTTGCAAAGAGCTACGCATTGGAAAATTCAGGGCTATGTCGTGTAGATGATGGCCTAACAGGAGGCTTTAAAATTTTAATTCTAGTGTCCTTCGTTTGGGAGAAAAATGCAAAGGTACAAGACAGCTTTTCCTTGCCAATATCTCTCTTTTGCAAAGAGCTGCGCATTGGAAAATTCAGGGCTATATCGTGTAGATGATGGCCTAACAGGAGGCTTTAAAATTTTCTTTCTAGTGTCCTTCGTTTGGGAGAAAAATGCAATGGTACAAGACAGCTTTTCCTTGCCAATATCTCTCTTTTGCAAAGAGCTACGCATTGGAAAATTCAGGGCTATGTCGTGTAGATGATGGCCTAACAGGAGGCTTTAAAATTTTCTTTCTAGTGTCCTTCGTTTGGGAGAAAAATGCAATGGTACAAGACAGCTTTTCCTTGCCAGTATCTCTCTCTTGCAAAGAGCTGCGCATTGGAAAATTCAGGGCTATGTCGTGTAGATGATGGCCTAACAGGAGGCTTTAAAATTTTCTTTCTAGTGTCCTTCGTTTGGGAGAAAAATGCAATGGTACAAGACAGCTTTTCCTTGCCAATATCTCTCTTTTGCAAAGAGCTACGCATTGGAAAATTCAGGGCTATGTCGTGTAGATGATTGCCTAACAGGAGGCTTTAAAATTTTCTTTCTAGTGTCCTTCGTTTGGGAGAAAAATGCAAAGGTACAAGACAGCTTTTCCTTACCAATATTTCTCTTTTGCAAAGAGCTACGCATTGGAAAATTCAGGGCTATGTCGTGTAGATGATGGCCTAACAGGAGGCTTTAAAATTTTCTTTCTAGTGTCCTTCGTTTGGGAGAAAAATGCAATGGTACAAGACAGCTTTTCCTTGCCAATATCTCTCTTTTGCAAAGAGCTACGCATTGGAAAATTCAGGGCTATGTCGTGTAGATGATGGCCTAACAGGAGGCTTTAAAATTTTCTTTCTAGTGTCCTTCGTTTGGGAGAAAAATGCAAAGGTACAAGACAGCTTTTCCTTACCAATATTTCTCTTTTGCAAAGAGCTACGCTTTGGAAAATTCAGGGCTATGTCGTGTAGATGATGGCCTAACAGGAGGCTTTAAAATTTTCTTTCTAGTGACCTTCGTTTGGGAGAAAAATGCAAAGGTACAAGACAGCTTTTCCTTGCCAATATCTCTCTTTTGCAAAGAGCTGCGCATTGGAAAATTCAGGGCTATGTCGTGTAGATGATGGCCTAACAGGAGGCTTTAAAATTTTCTTTCTAGTGACCTTCGTTTGGGAGAAAAATGCAAAGGTACAAGACAGCTTTTCCTTGCCAATATCTCTCTTTTGCAAAGAGCTGCGCATTGGAAAATTCAGGGCTATATCGTGTAGATGATGGCCTAACAGGAGGCTTTAAAATTTTCTTTCTAGTGTCCTTCGTTTGGGAGAAAAATGCAATGGTACAAGACAGCTTTTCCTTGCCAATATCTCTCTTTTGCAAAGAGCTACGCATTGGAAAATTCAGGGCTATGTCGTGTAGATGATGGCCTAACAGGAGGCTTTAAAATTTTCTTTCTAGTGTCCTTCGTTTGGGAGAAAAATGCAAAGGTACAAGACAGCTTTTCCTTACCAATATTTCTCTTTTGCAAAGAGCTACGCATTGGAAAATTCAGGGCTATGTCGTGTAGATGATAGCCTAACAGGAGGCTTTAAAATTTTCTTTCTAGTGTCCTTCGTTTGGGAGAAAAATGCAATGGTACAAGACAGCTTTTCCTTGCCAATATCTCTCTTTTGCAAAGAGCTACGCATTGGAAAATTCAGGGCTATGTCGTGTAGATGATAGCCTAACAGGAGGCTTTAAAATTTTCTTTCTAGTGTCCTTCGTTTGGGAGAAAAATGCAATGGTACAAGACAGCTTTTCCTTGCCAATATCTCTCTTTTGCAAAGAGCTACGCATTGGAAAATTCAGGGCTATGTCGTGTAGATGATGGCCTAACAGGAGGCTTTAAAATTTTCTTTCTAGTGTCCTTCGTTTGGGAGAAAAATGCAAAGGTACAAGACAGCTTTTCCTTACCAATATTTCTTTTTTGCAAAGAGCTACGCTTTGGAAAATTCAGGGCTATGTCGTGTAGATGATGGCCTAACAGGAGGCTTTAAAATTTTCTTTCTAGTGTCCTTCGTTTGGGAGAAAAATGCAAAGGTACAAGACAGCTTTTCCTTACCAATATTTCTCTTTTGCAAAGAGCTACGCATTGGAAAATTCAGGGCTATGTCGTGTAGATGATAGCCTAACAGGAGGCTTTAAAATTTTCTTTCTAGTGTCCTTCGTTTGGGAGAAAAATGCAATGGTACAAGACAGCTTTTCCTTGCCAATATCTCTCTTTTGCAAAGAGCTACGCATTGGAAAATTCAGGGCTATGTCGTGTAGATGATAGCCTAACAGGAGGCTTTAAAATTTTCTTTCTAGTGTCCTTCGTTTGGGAGAAAAATGCAATGGTACAAGACAGCTTTTCCTTGCCAATATCTCTCTTTTGCAAAGAGCTACGCATTGGAAAATTCAGGGCTATGTCGTGTAGATGATGGCCTAACAGGAGGCTTTAAAATTTTCTTTCTAGTGACCTTCGTTTGGGAGAAAAATGCAAAGGTACAAGACAGCTTTTCCTTGCCAATATCTCTCTTTTGCAAAGAGCTGCGCATTGGAAAATGCAGGACTATGTCGTGTAGATGATGGCCTAACAGGAGGCTTTAAAATTTTCTTTCTAGTGTTCTTCGTTTGGGAGAAAAATGCAATGGTACAAGACAGCTTTTCCTTGCCAATATCTCTCTTTTGCAAAGAGCTGCGCATTGGAAAATTCAGGGCTATTTCGTGTAGATGATGGCCTAACAGGAGGCTTTAAAATTTTCTTTCTAGTGTCCTTCGTTTGGGAGAAAAATGCAAAGGTACAAGACAGCTTTTCCTTGCCAATATCTCTCTTTTGCAAAGAGCTACGCATTGGAAAATTCAGGGCTATGTCGTGTAGATGATGGCCTAACAGGAGGCTTTAAAATTTTCTTTCTAGTGACCTTCGTTTGGGAGAAAAATGCAAAGGTACAAGACAGCTTTTCCTTGCCAATATCTCTCTTTTGCAAAGAGCTGCGCATTGGAAAATTCAGGGCTATGTCGTGTAGATGATGGCCTAACAGGAGGCTTTAAAATTTTCTTTCTAGTGACCTTCGTTTGGGAGAAAAATGCAAAGGTACAAGACAGCTTTTCCTTGCCAATATCTCTCTTTTGCAAAGAGCTGCGCATTGGAAAATTCAGGGCTATATGTCGTGTAGATGATGGCCTAACAGGAGGCTTTAAAATTTTCTTTCTAGTGTCCTTCGTTTGGGAGAAAAATGCAATGGTACAAGACAGCTTTTCCTTGCCAATATCTCTCTTTTGCAAAGAGCTACGCATTGGAAAATTCAGGGCTATGTCGTGTAGATGATGGCCTAACAGGAGGCTTTAAAATTTTAATTCTAGTGTCCTTCGTTTGGGAGAAAAATGCAAAGGTACAAGACAGCTTTTCCTTGCCAATATCTCTCTTTTGCAAAGAGCTGCGCATTGGAAAATTCAGGGCTATGTCGTGTAGATGATGGCCTAACAGGAGGCTTTAAAATTTTCTTTCTAGTGACCTTCGTTTGGGAGAAAATGCAAAGGTACAAGACAGCTTTTCCTTGCCAATATCTCTCTTTTGCAAAGAGCTGCGCATTGGAAAATTCAGGGCTATATCGTGTAGATGATGGCCTAACAGGAGGCTTTAAAATTTTCTTTCTAGTGTCCTTCGTTTGGGAGAAAAATGCAATGGTACAAGACAGCTTTTCCTTGCCAATATCTCTCTTTTGCAAAGAGCTACGCATTGGAAAATTCAGGGCTATGTCGTGTAGATGATGGCCTAACAGGAGGCTTTAAAATTTTCTTTCTAGTGTCCTTCGTTTGGGAGAAAAATGCAATGGTACAAGACAGCTTTTCCTTGCCAATATCTCTCTTTTGCAAAGAGCTACGCATTGGAAAATTCAGGGCTATGTCGTGTAGATGATGGCCTAACAGGAGGCTTTAAAATTTTCTTTCTAGTGTCCTTCGTTTGGGAGAAAAATGCAATGGTACAAGACAGCTTTTCCTTGCCAATATCTCTCTCTTGCAAAGAGCTGCGCATTGGAAAATTTAGGGCTATGTCGTGTAGATGATGGCCTAACAGGAGGCTTTAAAATTTTAATTCTAGTGTCCTTCGTTTGGGAGAAAAATGCAAAGGTACAAGACAGCTTTTCCTTGCCAATATCTCTCTTTTGCAAAGAGCTGCGCATTGGAAAATTCAGGGCTATATCGTGTAGATGATGGCCTAACAGGAGGCTTTAAAATTTTCTTTCTAGTGTCCTTCGTTTGGGAGAAAAATGCAAAGGTACAAGACAGCTTTTCCTTACCAATATTTCTCTTTTGCAAAGAGCTACGCATTGGAAAATTCAGGGCTATGTCGTGTAGATGATAGCCTAACAGGAGGCTTTAAAATTTTCTTTCTAGTGTCCTTCGTTTGGGAGAAAAATGCAATGGTACAAGACAGCTTTTCCTTGCCAATATCTCTCTTTTGCAAAGAGCTACGCATTGGAAAATTCAGGGCTATGTCGTGTAGATGATAGCCTAACAGGAGGCTTTAAAATTTTCTTTCTAGTGTCCTTCGTTTGGGAGAAAAATGCAATGGTACAAGACAGCTTTTCCTTGCCAATATCTCTCTTTTGCAAAGAGCTACGCATTGGAAAATTCAGGGCTATGTCGTGTAGATGATGGCCTAACAGGAGGCTTTAAAATTTTCTTTCTAGTGTCCTTCGTTTGGGAGAAAAATGCAAAGGTACAAGACAGCTTTTCCTTACCAATATTTCTCTTTTGCAAAGAGCTACGCTTTGGAAAATTCAGGGCTATGTCGTGTAGATGATGGCCTAACAGGAGGCTTTAAAATTTTCTTTCTAGTGACCTTCGTTTGGGAGAAAAATGCAAAGGTACAAGACAGCTTTTCCTTGCCAATATCTCTCTTTTGCAAAGAGCTGCGCATTGGAAAATTCAGGGCTATGTCGTGTAGATGATGGCCTAACAGGAGGCTTTAAAATTTTCTTTCTAGTGACCTTCGTTTGGGAGAAAAATGCAAAGGTACAAGACAGCTTTTCCTTGCCAATATCTCTCTTTTGCAAAGAGCTGCGCATTGGAAAATTCAGGGCTATATCGTGTAGATGATGGCCTAACAGGAGGCTTTAAAATTTTCTTTCTAGTGTCCTTCGTTTGGGAGAAAAATGCAATGGTACAAGACAGCTTTTCCTTGCCAATATCTCTCTTTTGCAAAGAGCTACGCATTGGAAAATTCAGGGCTATGTCGTGTAGATGATGGCCTAACAGGAGGCTTTAAAATTTTCTTTCTAGTGTCCTTCGTTTGGGAGAAAAATGCAAAGGTACAAGACAGCTTTTCCTTACCAATATTTCTCTTTTGCAAAGAGCTACGCATTGGAAAATTCAGGGCTATGTCGTGTAGATGATAGCCTAACAGGAGGCTTTAAAATTTTCTTTCTAGTGTCCTTCGTTTGGGAGAAAAATGCAATGGTACAAGACAGCTTTTCCTTGCCAATATCTCTCTTTTGCAAAGAGCTACGCATTGGAAAATTCAGGGCTATGTCGTGTAGATGATAGCCTAACAGGAGGCTTTAAAATTTTCTTTCTAGTGTCCTTCGTTTGGGAGAAAAATGCAATGGTACAAGACAGCTTTTCCTTGCCAATATCTCTCTTTTGCAAAGAGCTACGCATTGGAAAATTCAGGGCTATGTCGTGTAGATGATGGCCTAACAGGAGGCTTTAAAATTTTCTTTCTAGTGACCTTCGTTTGGGAGAAAAATGCAAAGGTACAAGACAGCTTTTCCTTGCCAATATCTCTCTTTTGCAAAGAGCTGCGCATTGGAAAATGCAGGACTATGTCGTGTAGATGATGGCCTAACAGGAGGCTTTAAAATTTTCTTTCTAGTGTTCTTCGTTTGGGAGAAAAATGCAATGGTACAAGACAGCTTTTCCTTGCCAATATCTCTCTTTTGCAAAGAGCTGCGCATTGGAAAATTCAGGGCTATTTCGTGTAGATGATGGCCTAACAGGAGGCTTTAAAATTTTCTTTCTAGTGTCCTTCGTTTGGGAGAAAAATGCAAAGGTACAAGACAGCTTTTCCTTGCCAATATCTCTCTTTTGCAAAGAGCTACGCATTGGAAAATTCAGGGCTATGTCGTGTAGATGATGGCCTAACAGGAGGCTTTAAAATTTTCTTTCTAGTGACCTTCGTTTGGGAGAAAAATGCAAAGGTACAAGACAGCTTTTCCTTGCCAATATCTCTCTTTTGCAAAGAGCTGCGCATTGGAAAATTCAGGGCTATGTCGTGTAGATGATGGCCTAACAGGAGGCTTTAAAATTTTCTTTCTAGTGACCTTCGTTTGGGAGAAAAATGCAAAGGTACAAGACAGCTTTTCCTTGCCAATATCTCTCTTTTGCAAAGAGCTGCGCATTGGAAAATTCAGGGCTATATGTCGTGTAGATGATGGCCTAACAGGAGGCTTTAAAATTTTCTTTCTAGTGTCCTTCGTTTGGGAGAAAAATGCAATGGTACAAGACAGCTTTTCCTTGCCAATATCTCTCTTTTGCAAAGAGCTACGCATTGGAAAATTCAGGGCTATGTCGTGTAGATGATGGCCTAACAGGAGGCTTTAAAATTTTAATTCTAGTGTCCTTCGTTTGGGAGAAAAATGCAAAGGTACAAGACAGCTTTTCCTTGCCAATATCTCTCTTTTGCAAAGAGCTGCGCATTGGAAAATTCAGGGCTATGTCGTGTAGATGATGGCCTAACAGGAGGCTTTAAAATTTTCTTTCTAGTGACCTTCGTTTGGGAGAAAATGCAAAGGTACAAGACAGCTTTTCCTTGCCAATATCTCTCTTTTGCAAAGAGCTGCGCATTGGAAAATTCAGGGCTATATCGTGTAGATGATGGCCTAACAGGAGGCTTTAAAATTTTCTTTCTAGTGTCCTTCGTTTGGGAGAAAAATGCAATGGTACAAGACAGCTTTTCCTTGCCAATATCTCTCTTTTGCAAAGAGCTACGCATTGGAAAATTCAGGGCTATGTCGTGTAGATGATGGCCTAACAGGAGGCTTTAAAATTTTCTTTCTAGTGTCCTTCGTTTGGGAGAAAAATGCAATGGTACAAGACAGCTTTTCCTTGCCAATATCTCTCTTTTGCAAAGAGCTACGCATTGGAAAATTCAGGGCTATGTCGTGTAGATGATGGCCTAACAGGAGGCTTTAAAATTTTCTTTCTAGTGTCCTTCGTTTGGGA
The DNA here is from genome assembly GCF_028390025.1 of Pseudophryne corroboree. Classification (NCBI taxonomy): domain Eukaryota; kingdom Metazoa; phylum Chordata; class Amphibia; order Anura; family Myobatrachidae; genus Pseudophryne; species Pseudophryne corroboree. The sequence goes on from NW_026970513.1 coordinate 194,457, forward strand.
GAAAAATGCAATGGTACAAGACAGCTTTTCCTTGCCAATATCTCTCTCTTGCAAAGAGCTGCGCATTGGAAAATTTAGGGCTATGTCGTGTAGATGATGGCCTAACAGGAGGCTTTAAAATTTTAATTCTAGTGTCCTTCGTTTGGGAGAAAAATGCAAAGGTACAAGACAGCTTTTCCTTGCCAATATCTCTCTTTTGCAAAGAGCTGCGCATTGGAAAATTCAGGGCTATATCGTGTAGATGATGGCCTAACAGGAGGCTTTAAAATTTTCTTTCTAGTGTCCTTCGTTTGGGAGAAAAATGCAATGGTACAAGACAGCTTTTCCTTGCCAATATCTCTCTTTTGCAAAGAGCTACGCATTGGAAAATTCAGGGCTATGTCGTGTAGATGATGGCCTAACAGGAGGCTTTAAAATTTTCTTTCTAGTGTCCTTCGTTTGGGAGAAAAATGCAATGGTACAAGACAGCTTTTCCTTGCCAATATCTCTCTCTTGCAAAGAGCTGCGCATTGGAAAATTCAGGGCTATGTCGTGTAGATGATGGCCTAACAGGAGGCTTTAAAATTTTCTTTCTAGTGTCCTTCGTTTGGGAGAAAAATGCAATGGTACAAGACAGCTTTTCCTTGCCAATATCTCTCTCTTGCAAAGAGCTGCGCATTGGAAAATTTAGGGCTATGTCGTGTAGATGATGGCCTAACAGGAGGCTTTAAAATTTTAATTCTAGTGTCCTTCGTTTGGGAGAAAAATGCAAAGGTACAAGACAGCTTTTCCTTGCCAATATCTCTCTTTTGCAAAGAGCTGCGCATTGGAAAATTCAGGGCTATATCGTGTAGATGATGGCCTAACAGGAGGCTTTAAAATTTTCTTTCTAGTGTCCTTCGTTTGGGAGAAAAATGCAATGGTACAAGACAGCTTTTCCTTGCCAATATCTCTCTTTTGCAAAGAGCTACGCATTGGAAAATTCAGGGCTATGTCGTGTAGATGATGGCCTAACAGGAGGCTTTAAAATTTTCTTTCTAGTGTCCTTCGTTTGGGAGAAAAATGCAATGGTACAAGACAGCTTTTCCTTGCCAATATCTCTCTCTTGCAAAGAGCTGCGCATTGGAAAATTCAGGGCTATGTCGTGTAGATGATGACCTAACAGGAGGCTTTAAAATTTTAATTCTAGTGTCCTTCGTTTGGGAGAAAATGCAATGGTACAAGACAGCTTTTCCTTGCCAATATCTCTCTTTTGCAAAGAGCTGCGCATTGGAAAATTCAGGGCTATGTCGTGTAGATGATGGCCTAACAGGAGGCTTTAAAATTTTCTTTCTAGTGACCTTCGTTTGGGAGAAAAATGCAAAGGTACAAGACAGCTTTTCCTTGCCAATATCTCTCTTTTGCAAAGAGCTGCGCATTGGAAAATTCAGGGCTATGTCGTGTAGATGATGGCCTAACAGGAGGCTTTAAAATTTTCTTTCTAGTGACCTTCGTTTGGGAGAAAAATGCAAAGGTACAAGACAGCTTTTCCTTGCCAATATCTCTCTTTTGCAAAGAGCTGCGCATTGGAAAATTCAGGGCTATGTCGTGTAGATGATGGCCTAACAGGAGGCTTTAAAATTTTAATTCTAGTGTCCTTCGTTTGGGAGAAAAATGCAATGGTACAAGACAGCTTTTCCTTGCCAATATCTCTCTTTTGCAAAGAGCTACGCATTGGAAAATTCAGGGCTATGTCGTGTAGATGATGGCCTAACAGGAGGCTTTAAAATTTTAATTCTAGTGTCCTTCGTTTGGGAGAAAAATGCAAAGGTACAAGACAGCTTTTCCTTGCCAATATCTCTCTTTTGCAAAGAGCTGCGCATTGGAAAATTCAGGGCTATATCGTGTAGATGATGGCCTAACAGGAGGCTTTAAAATTTTCTTTCTAGTGTCCTTCGTTTGGGAGAAAAATGCAATGGTACAAGACAGCTTTTCCTTGCCAATATCTCTCTTTTGCAAAGAGCTACGCATTGGAAAATTCAGGGCTATGTCGTGTAGATGATGGCCTAACAGGAGGCTTTAAAATTTTCTTTCTAGTGTCCTTCGTTTGGGAGAAAAATGCAATGGTACAAGACAGCTTTTCCTTGCCAGTATCTCTCTCTTGCAAAGAGCTGCGCATTGGAAAATTCAGGGCTATGTCGTGTAGATGATGGCCTAACAGGAGGCTTTAAAATTTTCTTTCTAGTGTCCTTCGTTTGGGAGAAAAATGCAATGGTACAAGACAGCTTTTCCTTGCCAATATCTCTCTTTTGCAAAGAGCTACGCATTGGAAAATTCAGGGCTATGTCGTGTAGATGATGGCCTAACAGGAGGCTTTAAAATTTTCTTTCTAGTGTCCTTCGTTTGGGAGAAAAATGCAAAGGTACAAGACAGCTTTTCCTTACCAATATTTCTCTTTTGCAAAGAGCTACGCATTGGAAAATTCAGGGCTATGTCGTGTAGATGATGGCCTAACAGGAGGCTTTAAAATTTTCTTTCTAGTGTCCTTCGTTTGGGAGAAAAATGCAATGGTACAAGACAGCTTTTCCTTGCCAATATCTCTCTTTTGCAAAGAGCTACGCATTGGAAAATTCAGGGCTATGTCGTGTAGATGATGGCCTAACAGGAGGCTTTAAAATTTTCTTTCTAGTGTCCTTCGTTTGGGAGAAAAATGCAAAGGTACAAGACAGCTTTTCCTTACCAATATTTCTCTTTTGCAAAGAGCTACGCTTTGGAAAATTCAGGGCTATGTCGTGTAGATGATGGCCTAACAGGAGGCTTTAAAATTTTCTTTCTAGTGACCTTCGTTTGGGAGAAAAATGCAAAGGTACAAGACAGCTTTTCCTTGCCAATATCTCTCTTTTGCAAAGAGCTGCGCATTGGAAAATTCAGGGCTATATCGTGTAGATGATGGCCTAACAGGAGGCTTTAAAATTTTCTTTCTAGTGACCTTCGTTTGGGAGAAAAATGCAAAGGTACAAGACAGCTTTTCCTTGCCAATATCTCTCTTTTGCAAAGAGCTGCGCATTGGAAAATTCAGGGCTATGTCGTGTAGATGATGGCCTAACAGGAGGCTTTAAAATTTTCTTTCTAGTGTCCTTCGTTTGGGAGAAAAATGCAATGGTACAAGACAGCTTTTCCTTGCCAATATCTCTCTTTTGCAAAGAGCTACGCATTGGAAAATTCAGGGCTATGTCGTGTAGATGATGGCCTAACAGGAGGCTTTAAAATTTTAATTCTAGTGTTTTTCGTTTGGGAGAAAAATGCAAAGGTACAAGACAGCTTTTCCTTGCCAATATCTCTCTTTTGCAAAGAGCTGCGCATTGGAAAATTCAGGGCTATATCGTGTAGATGATGGCCTAACAGGAGGCTTTAAAATTTTCTTTCTAGTGTCCTTCGTTTGGGAGAAAAATGCAATGGTACAAGACAGCTTTTCCTTGCCAATATCTCTCTTTTGCAAAGAGCTGCGCATTGGAAAATTCAGGGCTATGTCGTGTAGATGATGGCCTAACAGGAGGCTTTAAAATTTTCTTTCTAGTGACCTTCGTTTGGGAGAAAAATGCAAAGGTACAAGACAGCTTTTCCTTGCCAATATCTCTCTTTTGCAAAGAGCTGCGCATTGGAAAATTCAGGGCTATGTCGTGTAGATGATGGCCTAACAGGAGGCTTTACAATTTTCTTTCTAGTGACCTTCGTTTGGGAGAAAAATGCAAAGGTACAAGACAGCTTTTCCTTGCCAATATCTCTCTTTTGCAAAGAGCTGCGCATTGGAAAATTCAGGGCTATATCGTGTAGATGATGGCCTAACAGGAGGCTTTAAAATTTTCTTTCTAGTGTCCTTCGTTTGGGAGAAAAATGCAATGGTACAAGACAGCTTTTCCTTGCCAATATCTCTCTTTTGCAAAGAGCTACGCATTGGAAAATTCAGGGCTATGTCGTGTAGATGATGGCCTAACAGGAGGCTTTAAAATTTTAATTCTAGTGTCCTTCGTTTGGGAGAAAATGCAATGGTACAAGACAGCTTTTCCTTGCCAATATCTCTCTTTTGCAAAGAGCTACGCATTGGAAAATTCAGGGCTATGTCGTGTAGATGATGGCCTAACAGGAGGCTTTAAAATTTTAATTCTAGTGTCCTTCGTTTGGGAGAAAAATGCAAAGGTACAAGACAGCTTTTCCTTGCCAATATCTCTCTTTTGCAAAGAGCTACGCATTGGAAAATTCAGGGCTATGTCGTGTAGATGATGGCCTAACAGGAGGCTTTAAAATTTTTATTCTAGTGTCCTTCGTTTGGGAGAAAAATGCAAAGGTACAAGACAGCTTTTCCTTGCCAATATCTCTCTTTTGCAAAGAGCTGCGCATTGGAAAATTCAGGGCTATGTCGTGTAGATGATGGCCTAACAGGAGGCTTTAAAATTTTCTTTTTAGTGACCTTCGTTTGGGAGAAAAATGCAAAGGTACAAGACAGCTTTTCCTTGCCAATATCTCTCTTTTGCAAAGAGCTGCGCATTGGAAAATTCAGGGCTATGTCGTGTAGATGATGGCCTAACAGGAGGCTTTAAAATTTTCTTTCTAGTGACCTTCGTTTGGGAGAAAAATGCAAAGGTACAAGACAGCTTTTCCTTGCCAATATCTCTCTTTTGCAAAGAGCTGCGCATTGGAAAATTCAGGGCTATGTCGTGTAGATGATGGCCTAACAGGAGGCTTTAAAATTTTCTTTCTAGTGTCCTTCGTTTGGGAGAAAAATGCAATGGTACAAGACAGCTTTTCCTTGCCAATATCTCTCTTTTGCAAAGAGCTACGCATTGGAAAATTCAGGGCTATGTCGTGTAGATGATGGCCTAACAGGAGGCTTTAAAATTTTAATTCTAGTGTCCTTCGTTTGGGAGAAAAATGCAATGGTACAAGACAGCTTTTCCTTGCCAATATCTCTCTTTTGCAAAGAGCTACGCATTGGAAAATTCAGGGCTATGTCGTGTAGATGATGGCCTAACAGGAGGCTTTAAAATTTTAATTCTAGTGTTTTTCGTTTGGGAGAAAAATGCAAAGGTACAAGACAGCTTTTCCTTGCCAATATCTCTCTTTTGCAAAGAGCTGCGCATTGGAAAATTCAGGGCTATATCGTGTAGATGATGGCCTAACAGGAGGCTTTAAAATTTTCTTTCTAGTGTCCTTCGTTTGGGAGAAAAATGCAATGGTACAAGACAGCTTTTCCTTGCCAATATCTCTCTTTTGCAAAGAGCTGCGCATTGGAAAATTCAGGGCTATGTCGTGTAGATGATGGCCTAACAGGAGGCTTTAAAATTTTCTTTCTAGTGACCTTCGTTTGGGAGAAAAATGCAAAGGTACAAGACAGCTTTTCCTTGCCAATATCTCTCTTTTGCAAAGAGCTGCGCATTGGAAAATTCAGGGCTATGTCGTGTAGATGATGGCCTAACAGGAGGCTTTACAATTTTCTTTCTAGTGACCTTCGTTTGGGAGAAAAATGCAAAGGTACAAGACAGCTTTTCCTTGCCAATATCTCTCTTTTGCAAAGAGCTGCGCATTGGAAAATTCAGGGCTATATCGTGTAGATGATGGCCTAACAGGAGGCTTTAAAATTTTCTTTCTAGTGTCCTTCGTTTGGGAGAAAAATGCAATGGTACAAGACAGCTTTTCCTTGCCAATATCTCTCTTTTGCAAAGAGCTACGCATTGGAAAATTCAGGGCTATGTCGTGTAGATGATGGCCTAACAGGAGGCTTTAAAATTTTAATTCTAGTGTCCTTCGTTTGGGAGAAAATGCAATGGTACAAGACAGCTTTTCCTTGCCAATATCTCTCTTTTGCAAAGAGCTACGCATTGGAAAATTCAGGGCTATGTCGTGTAGATGATGGCCTAACAGGAGGCTTTAAAATTTTAATTCTAGTGTCCTTCGTTTGGGAGAAAAATGCAAAGGTACAAGACAGCTTTTCCTTGCCAATATCTCTCTTTTGCAAAGAGCTACGCATTGGAAAATTCAGGGCTATGTCGTGTAGATGATGGCCTAACAGGAGGCTTTAAAATTTTTATTCTAGTGTCCTTCGTTTGGGAGAAAAATGCAAAGGTACAAGACAGCTTTTCCTTGCCAATATCTCTCTTTTGCAAAGAGCTGCGCATTGGAAAATTCAGGGCTATGTCGTGTAGATGATGGCCTAACAGGAGGCTTTAAAATTTTAATTCTAGTGTCCTTCGTTTGGGAGAAAAATGCAAAGGTACAAGACAGCTTTTCCTTGCCAATATCTCTCTTTTGCAAAGAGCTACGCATTGGAAAATTCAGGGCTATGTCGTGTAGATGATGGCCTAACAGGAGGCTTTAAAATTTTTATTCTAGTGTCCTTCGTTTGGGAGAAAAATGCAAAGGTACAAGACAGCTTTTCCTTGCCAATATCTCTCTTTTGCAAAGAGCTGCGCATTGGAAAATTCAGGGCTATGTCGTGTAGATGATGGCCTAACAGGAGGCTTTAAAATTTTCTTTTTAGTGACCTTCGTTTGGGAGAAAAATGCAAAGGTACAAGACAGCTTTTCCTTGCCAATATCTCTCTTTTGCAAAGAGCTGCGCATTGGAAAATTCAGGGCTATGTCGTGTAGATGATGGCCTAACAGGAGGCTTTAAAATTTTCTTTCTAGTGTCCTTCGTTTGGGAGAAAAATGCAATGGTACAAGACAGCTTTTCCTTGCCAATATCTCTCTTTTGCAAAGAGCTACGCATTGGAAAATTCAGGGCTATGTCGTGTAGATGATGGCCTAACAGGAGGCTTTAAAATTTTAATTCTAGTGTCCTTCGTTTGGGAGAAAAATGCAATGGTACAAGACAGCTTTTCCTTGCCAATATCTCTCTTTTGCAAAGAGCTACGCATTGGAAAATTCAGGGCTATGTCGTGTAGATGATGGCCTAACAGGAGGCTTTAAAATTTTAATTCTAGTGTTTTTCGTTTGGGAGAAAAATGCAAAGGTACAAGACAGCTTTTCCTTGCCAATATCTCTCTTTTGCAAAGAGCTGCGCATTGGAAAATTCAGGGCTATATCGTGTAGATGATGGCCTAACAGGAGGCTTTAAAATTTTCTTTCTAGTGTCCTTCGTTTGGGAGAAAAATGCAATGGTACAAGACAGCTTTTCCTTGCCAATATCTCTCTTTTGCAAAGAGCTGCGCATTGGAAAATTCAGGGCTATGTCGTGTAGATGATGGCCTAACAGGAGGCTTTAAAATTTTCTTTCTAGTGACCTTCGTTTGGGAGAAAAATGCAAAGGTACAAGACAGCTTTTCCTTGCCAATATCTCTCTTTTGCAAAGAGCTGCGCATTGGAAAATTCAGGGCTATGTCGTGTAGATGATGGCCTAACAGGAGGCTTTACAATTTTCTTTCTAGTGACCTTCGTTTGGGAGAAAAATGCAAAGGTACAAGACAGCTTTTCCTTGCCAATATCTCTCTTTTGCAAAGAGCTGCGCATTGGAAAATTCAGGGCTATATCGTGTAGATGATGGCCTAACAGGAGGCTTTAAAATTTTCTTTCTAGTGTCCTTCGTTTGGGAGAAAAATGCAATGGTACAAGACAGCTTTTCCTTGCCAATATCTCTCTTTTGCAAAGAGCTACGCATTGGAAAATTCAGGGCTATGTCGTGTAGATGATGGCCTAACAGGAGGCTTTAAAATTTTAATTCTAGTGTCCTTCGTTTGGGAGAAAATGCAATGGTACAAGACAGCTTTTCCTTGCCAATATCTCTCTTTTGCAAAGAGCTGCGCATTGGAAAATTCAGGGCTATGTCGTGTAGATGATGGCCTAACAGGAGGCTTTAAAATTTTCTTTCTAGTGTCCTTCGTTTGGGAGAAAAATGCAATGGTACAAGACAGCTTTTCCTTGCCAATATCTCTCTTTTGCAAAGAGCTACGCATTGGAAAATTCAGGGCTATGTCGTGTAGATGATGGCCTAACAGGAGGCTTTAAAATTTTAATTCTAGTGTCCTTCGTTTGGGAGAAAATGCAATGGTACAAGACAGCTTTTCCTTGCCAATATCTCTCTTTTGCAAAGAGCTGCGCATTGGAAAATTCAGGGCTATGTCGTGTAGATGATGGCCTAACAGGAGGCTTTAAAATTTTCTTTTTAGTGACCTTCGTTTGGGAGAAAAATGCAAAGGTACAAGACAGCTTTTCCTTGCCAATATCTCTCTTTTGCAAAGAGCTGCGCATTGGAAAATTCAGGGCTATGTCGTGTAGATGATGGCCTAACAGGAGGCTTTAAAATTTTCTTTCTAGTGTCCTTCGTTTGGGAGAAAAATGCAAAGGTACAAGACAGCTTTTCCTTGCCAATATCTCTCTTTTGCAAAGAGCTACGCATTGGAAAATTCAGGGCTATGTCGTGTAGATGATGGCCTAACAGGAGGCTTTAAAATTTTTATTCTAGTGTCCTTCGTTTGGGAGAAAAATGCAAAGGTACAAGACAGCTTTTCCTTGCCAATATCTCTCTTTTGCAAAGAGCTGCGCATTGGAAAATTCAGGGCTATGTCGTGTAGATGATGGCCTAACAGGAGGCTTTAAAATTTTCTTTTTAGTGACCTTCGTTTGGGAGAAAAATGCAAAGGTACAAGACAGCTTTTCCTTGCCAATATCTCTCTTTTGCAAAGAGCTGCGCATTGGAAAATTCAGGGCTATGTCGTGTAGATGATGGCCTAACAGGAGGCTTTAAAATTTTCTTTCTAGTTTCCTTCGTTTGGGAGAAAAATGCAATGGTACAAGACAGCTTTTCCTTGCCAATATCTCTCTTTTGCAAAGAGCTACGCATTGGAAAATTCAGGGCTATGTCGTGTAGATGATGGCCTAACAGGAGGCTTTAAAATTTTAATTCTAGTGTCCTTCGTTTGGGAGAAAAATGCAATGGTACAAGACAGCTTTTCCTTGCCAATATCTCTCTTTTGCAAAGAGCTACGCATTGGAAAATTCAGGGCTATGTCGTGTAGATGATGGCCTAACAGGAGGCTTTAAAATTTTAATTCTAGTGTCCTTCGTTTGGGAGAAAAATGCAAAGGTACAAGACAGATTTTCCTTGCCAATATCTCTCTTTTGCAAAGAGCTGCGCATTGGAAAATTCAGGGCTATATCGTGTAGATGATGGCCTAACAGGAGGCTTTAAAATTTTCTTTCTAGTGTCCTTCGTTTGGGAGAAAAATGCAATGGTACAAGACAGCTTTTCCTTGCCAATATCTCTCTTTTGCAAAGAGCTACGCATTGGAAAATTCAGGGCTATGTCGTGTAGATGATAGCCTAACAGGAGGCTTTAAAATTTTCTTTCTAGTGTCCTTCGTTTGGGAGAAAAATGCAATGGTACAAGACAGCTTTTCCTTGCCAATATCTCTCTTTTGCAAAGAGCTACGCATTGGAAAATTCAGGGCTATGTCGTGTAGATGATGGCCTAACAGGAGGCTTTAAAATTTTCTTTCTAGTGACCTTCGTTTGGGAGAAAAATGCAAAGGTACAAGACAGCTTTTCCTTGCCAATATCTCTCTTTTGCAAAGAGCTGCGCATTGGAAAATGCAGGGCTATGTCGTGTAGATGATGGCCTAACAGGAGGCTTTAAAATTTTCTTTCTAGTGTTCTTCGTTTGGGAGAAAAATGCAATGGTACAAGACAGCTTTTCCTTGCCAATATCTCTCTTTTGCAAAGAGCTGCGCATTGGAAAATTCAGGGCTATTTCGTGTAGATGATGGCCTAACAGGAGGCTTTAAAATTTTCTTTCTAGTGTCCTTCGTTTGGGAGAAAAATGCAAAGGTACAAGACAGCTTTTCCTTGCCAATATTTCTCTTTTGCAAAGAGCTACGCATTGGAAAATTCAGGGCTATGTCGTGTAGATGATGGCCTAACAGGAGGCTTTAAAATTTTAATTCTAGTGTCCTTCGTTTGGGAGAAAAATGCAAAGGTACAAGACAGCTTTTCCTTGCCAATATCTCTCTTTTGCAAAGAGCTGCGCATTGGAAAATTCAGGGCTATATCGTGTAGATGATGGCCTAACAGGAGGCTTTAAAATTTTATTTCTAGTGTCCTTCGTTTGGGAGAAAAATGCAATGGTACAAGACAGCTTTTCCTTGCCAATATCTCTCTTTTGCAAAGAGCTGCGCATTGGAAAATTCAGGGTCATGTCGTGTAGATGATGGCCTAACAGGAGGCTTTAAAATTTTCTTTCTAGTGAGCTTCGTTTGGGAGAAAAATGCAAAGGTACAAGACAGCTTTTCCTTGCCAATATCTCTCTTTTGCAAAGAGCTGCGCATTGGAAAATTCAGGGCTATGTCGTGTAGATGATGGCCTAACAGGAGGCTTTAAAATTTTCTTTCTAGTGACCTTCGTTTGGGAGAAAAATGCAAAGGTACAAGACAGCTTTTCCTTGCCAATAGCTCTCTTTTGCAAAGAGCTGCGCATTGGAAAATTCAGGGCTATGTCGTGTAGATGATGGCCTAACAGGAGGCTTTAAAATTTTCTTTCTAGTGTCCTTCGTTTGGGAGAAAAATGCAATGGTACAAGACAGCTTTTCCTTGCAAATATCTCTCTTTTGCAAAGAGCTACGCATTGGAAAATTCAGGGCTATGTCGTGTAGATGATGGCCTGACAGGAGGCTTTAAAATTTTAATTCTAGTGTCCTTCGTTTGGGAGAAAAATGCAAAGGTACAAGACAGCTTTTCCTTGCCAATATCTCTCTTTTGCAAAGAGCTGCGCATTGGAAAATTCAGGGCTATATCGTGTAGATGATGGCCTAACAGGAGGCTTTAAAATTTTCTTTCTAGTGTTCTTCGTTTGGGAGAAAAATGCAATGGTACAAGACAGCTTTTCCTTGCCAATATCTCTCTTTTGCAAAGAGCTGCGCATTGGAAAATTCAGGGCTATTTCGTGTAGATGATGGCCTAACAGGAGGCTTTAAAATTTTCTTTCTAGTGTCCTTCGTTTGGGAGAAAAATGCAAAGGTACAAGACAGCTTTTCCTTGCCAATATTTCTCTTTTGCAAAGAGCTACGCATTGGAAAATTCAGGGCTATGTCGTGTAGATGATGGCCTAACAGGAGGCTTTAAAATTTTCTTTCTAGTGACCTTCGTTTGGGAGAAAAATGCAAAGGTACAAGACAGCTTTTCCTTGCCAATATCTCTCTTTTGCAAAGAGCTGCGCATTGGAAAATTCAGGGCTATGTCGTGTAGATGATGGCCTAACAGGAGGCTTTAAAATTTTCTTTCTAGTGTTCTTCGTTTGGGAGAAAAATGCAATGGTACAAGACAGCTTTTCCTTGCCAATATCTCTCTTTTGCAAAGAGCTGCGCATTGGAAAATTCAGGGCTATTTCGTGTAGATGATGGCCTAACAGGAGGCTTTAAAATTTTCTTTCTAGTGTCCTTCGTTTGGGAGAAAAATGCAAAGGTACAAGACAGCTTTTCCTTGCCAATATTTCTCTTTTGCAAAGAGCTACGCATTGGAAAATTCAGGGCTATGTCGTGTAGATGATGGCCTAACAGGAGGCTTTAAAATTTTCTTTCTAGTGACCTTCGTTTGGGAGAAAAATGCAAAGGTACAAGACAGCTTTTCCTTGCCAATATCTCTCTTTTGCAAAGAGCTGCGCATTGGAAAATTCAGGGCTATGTCGTGTAGATGATGGCCTAACAGGAGGCTTTAAAATTTTCTTTCTAGTGACCTTCGTTTGGGAGAAAAATGCAAAGGTACAAGACAGCTTTTCCTTGCCAATATCTCTCTTTTGCAAAGAGCTGCGCATTGGAAAATTCAGGGCTATGTCGTGTAGATGATGGCCTAACAGGAGGCTTTAAAATTTTCTTTCTAGTGTCCTTCGTTTGGGAGAAAAATGCAATGGTACAAGACAGCTTTTCCTTGCCAATATCTCTCTTTTGCAAAGAGCTACGCATTGGAAAATTCAGGGCTATGTCGTGTAGATGATGGCCTAACAGGAGGCTTTAAAATTTTAATTCTAGTGTTTTTCGTTTGGGAGAAAAATGCAAAGGTACAAGACAGCTTTTCCTTGCCAATATCTCTCTTTTGCAAAGAGCTGCGCATTGGAAAATTCAGGGCTATATCGTGTAGATGATGGCCTAACAGGAGGCTTTAAAATTTTCTTTCTAGTGTCCTTCGTTTGGGAGAAAAATGCAATGGTACAAGACAGCTTTTCCTTGCCAATATCTCTCTTTTGCAAAGAGCTGCGCATTGGAAAATTCAGGGCTATGTCGTGTAGATGATGGCCTAACAGGAGGATTTAAAATTTTCTTTCTAGTGACCTTCGTTTGGGAGAAAAATGCAAAGGTACAAGACAGCTTTTCCTTGCCAATATCTCTCTTTTGCAAAGAGCTGCGCATTGGAAAATTCAGGGCTATGTCGTGTAGATGATGGCCTAACAGGAGGCTTTACAATTTTCTTTCTAGTGACCTTCGTTTGGGAGAAAAATGCAAAGGTACAAGACAGCTTTTCCTTGCCAATATCTCTCTTTTGCAAAGAGCTGCGCATTGGAAAATTCAGGGCTATATCGTGTAGATGATGGCCTAACAGGAGGCTTTAAAATTTTCTTTCTAGTGTCCTTCGTTTGGGAGAAAAATGCAATGGTACAAGACAGCTTTTCCTTGCCAATATCTCTCTCTTGCAAAGAGCTGCGCATTGGAAAATTCAGGGCTATGTCGTGTAGATGATGGCCTAACAGGAGGCTTTAAAATTTTCTTTCTAGTGTCCTTCGTTTGGGAGAAAAATGCAATGGTACAAGACAGCTTTTCCTTGCCAATATCTCTCTCTTGCAAAGAGCTGCGCATTGGAAAATTTAGGGCTATGTCGTGTAGATGATGGCCTAACAGGAGGCTTTAAAATTTTAATTCTAGTGTCCTTCGTTTGGGAGAAAAATGCAAAGCTACAAGACAGCTTTTCCTTGCCAATATCTCTCTTTTGCAAAGAGCTGCGCATTGGAAAATTCAGGGCTATATCGTGTAGATGATGGCCTAACAGGAGGCTTTAAAATTTTCTTTCTAGTGTCCTTCGTTTGGGAGAAAAATGCAATGGTACAAGACAGCTTTTCCTTGCCAATATCTCTCTTTTGCAAAGAGCTACGCATTGGAAAATTCAGGGCTATGTCGTGTAGATGATGGCCTAACAGGAGGCTTTAAAATTTTCTTTCTAGTGTCCTTCGTTTGGGAGAAAAATGCAATGGTACAAGACAGCTTTTCCTTGCCAATATCTCTCTCTTGCAAAGAGCTGCGCATTGGAAAATTCAGGGCTATGTCGTGTAGATGATATTCTAACAGGAGGCTTTAAAATTTTAATTCTAGTGTCCTTCGTTTGGGAGAAAATGCAATGGTACAAGACAGCTTTTCCTTGCCAATATCTCTCTTTTGCAAAGAGCTGCGCATTGGAAAATTCAGGGCTATGTCGTGTAGATGATGGCCTAACAGGAGGCTTTAAAATTTTCTTTCTAGTGACCTTCGTTTGGGAGAAAAATGCAAAGGTACAAGACAGCTTTTCCTTGCCAATATCTCTCTTTTGCAAAGAGCTGCGCATTGGAAAATTCAGGGCTATGTCGTGTAGATGATGGCATAACAGGAGGCTTTAAAATTTTCTTTCTAGTGACCTTCGTTTGGGAGAAAAATGCAAAGGTACAAGACAGCTTTTCCTTGCCAATATCTCTCATTTGCAAAGAGCTGCGCATTGGAAAATTCAGGGCTATGTCGTGTAGATGATGGCCTAACAGGAGGCTTTAAAATTTTAATTCTAGTGTCCTTCGTTTGGGAGAAAAATGCAATGGTACAAGACAGCTTTTCCTTGCCAATATCTCTCTTTTGCAAAGAGCTACGCATTGGAAAATTCAGGGCTATGTCGTGTAGATGATGGCCTAACAGGAGGCTTTAAAATTTTAATTCTAGTGTCCTTCGTTTGTGAGAAAAATGCAAAGGTACAAGACAGCTTTTCCTTGCCAATATCTCTCTTTTGCAAAGAGCTACGCATTGGAAAATTCAGGGCTATGTCGTGTAGATGATGGCCTAACAGGAGGCTTTAAAATTTTAATTCTAGTGTCCTTCGTTTGGGAGAAAATGCAATGGTACAAGACAGCTTTTCCTTGCCAATATCTCTCTTTTGCAAAGAGCTACGCATTGGAAAATTCAGGGCTATGTCGTGTAGATGATGGCCTAACAGGAGGCTTTAAAATTTTAATTCTAGTGTCCTTCGTTTGGGAGAAAAATGCAAAGGTACAAGACAGCTTTTCCTTGCCAATATCTCTCTTTTGCAAAGAGCTACGCATTGGAAAATTCAGGGCTATGTCGTGTAGATGATGGCCTAACAGGAGGCTTTAAAATTTTAATTCTAGTGTCCTTCGTTTGGGAGAAAAATGCAAAGGTACAAGACAGCTTTTCCTTGCCAATATCTCTCTTTTGCAAAGAGCTGCGCATTGGAAAATTCAGGGCTATGTCGTGTAGATGATGACCTAACAGGAGGCTTTAAAATTTTCTTTCTAGTGACCTTCGTTTGGGAGAAAAATGCAAAGGTACAAGACAGCTTTTCCTTGCCAATATCTCTCTTTTGCAAAGAGCTGCGCATTGGAAAATTCAGGGCTATGTCGTGTAGATGATGGCCTAACAGGAGGCTTTAAAATTTTCTTTCTAGTGACCTTCGTTTGGGAGAAAAATGCAAAGGTACAAGACAGCTTTTCCTTGCCAATATCTCTCTTTTGCAAAGAGCTGCGCATTGGAAAATTCAGGGCTATGTCGTGTAGATGATGGCCTAACAGGAGGCTTTAAAATTTTCTTTCTAGTGTCCTTCGTTTGGGAGAAAAATGCAATGGTACAAGACAGCTTTTCCTTGCCAATATCTCTCTTTTGCAAAGAGCTACGCATTGGAAAATTCAGGGCTATGTCGTGTAGATGATGGCCTAACAGGAGGCTTTAAAATTTTAATTCTAGTGTCCTTCGTTTGGGAGAAAAATGCAATGGTACAAGACAGCTTTTCCTTGCCAATATCTCTCTTTTGCAAAGAGCTACGCATTGGAAAATTCAGGGCTATGTCGTGTAGATGATGGCCTAACAGGAGGCTTTAAAATTTTAATTCTAGTGTCCTTCGTTTGGGAGAAAAATGCAAAGGTACAAGACAGCTTTTCCTTGCCAATATCTCTCTTTTGCAAAGAGCTGCGCATTGGAAAATGCAGGACTATGTCGTGTAGATGATGGCCTAACAGGAGGCTTTAAAATTTTCTTTCTAGTGTTCTTCGTTTGGGAGAAAAATGCAATGGTACAAGACAGCTTTTCCTTGCCAATATCTCTCTTTTGCAAAGAGCTGCGCATTGGAAAATTCAGGGCTATTTCGTGTAGATGATGGCCTAACAGGAGGCTTTAAAATTTTCTTTCTAGTGTCCTTCGTTTGGGAGAAAAATGCAATGGTACAAGACAGCTTTTCCTTGCCAATATCTCTCTTTTGCAAAGAGCTACGCATTGGAAAATTGAGGGCTATGTCGTGTAGATGATGGCCTAACAGGAGGCTTTAAAATTTTCTTTCTAGTGTCCTTCGTTTGGGAGAAAAATGCAAAGGTACAAGACAGCTTTTCCTTACCAATATTTCTCTTTTGCAAAGAGCTACGCATTGGAAAATTCAGGGCTATGTCGTGTAGATGATGGCCTAACAGGAGGCTTTAAAATTTTCTTTCTAGTGACCTTCGTTTGGGAGAAAAATGCAAAGGTACAAGACAGCTTTTCCTTGCCAATATCTCTCTTTTGCAAAGAGCTGCGCATTGGAAAATTCAGGGCTATGTCGTGTAGATGATGGCCTAACAGGAGGCTTTAAAATTTTCTTTCTAGTGCCCTTCGTTTGGGAGAAAAATGCAAAGGTACAAGACAGCTTTTCCTTGCCAATATCTCTCTTTTGCAAAGAGCTGCGCATTGGAAAATTCAGGGCTATGTCGTGTAGATGATGGCCTAACAGGAGGCTTTAAAATTTTCTTTCTAGTGTCCTTCGTTTGGGAGAAAAATGCAATGGTACAAGACAGCTTTTCCTTGCCAATATCTCTCTTTTGCAAAGAGCTACGCATTGGAAAATTCAGGGCTATGTCGTGTAGATGATGGCCTAACAGGAGGCTTTAAAATTTTAATTCTAGTGTCCTTCGTTTGGGAGAAAATGCAATGGTACAAGACAGCTTTTCCTTGCCAATATCTCTCTTTTGCAAAGAGCTACGCATTGGAAAATTCAGGGCTATGTCGTGTAGATGATGGCCTAACAGGAGGCTTTAAAATTTTAATTCTAGTGTCCTTCGTTTGGGAGAAAAATGCAATGGTACAAGACAGCTTTTCCTTGCCAATATCTCTCTTTTGCAAAGAGCTACGCATTGGAAAATTCAGGGCTATGTCGTGTAGATGATGGCCTAACAGGAGGCTTTAAAATTTTAATTCTAGTGTCCTTCGTTTGGGAGAAAAATGCAAAGGTACAAGACAGCTTTTCCTTGCCAATATCTCTCTTTTGCAAAGAGCTGCGCATTGGAAAATTCAGGGCTATGTCGTGTAGATGATGACCTAACAGGAGGCTTTAAAATTTTCTTTCTAGTGACCTTCGTTTGGGAGAAAAATGCAAAGGTACAAGGCAGCTTTTCCTTGCCAATATCTCTCTTTTGCAAAGAGCTGCGCATTGGAAAATTCAGGGCTATGTCGTGTAGATGATGGCCTAACAGGAGGCTTTACAATTTTCTTTCTAGTGACCTTCGTTTGGGAGAAAAATGCAAAGGTACAAGACAGCTTTTCCTTGCCAATATCTCTCTTTTGCAAAGAGCTGCGCATTGGAAAATTCAGGGCTATATCGTGTAGATGATGGCCTAACAGGAGGCTTTAAAATTTTCTTTCTAGTGTCCTTCGTTTGGGAGAAAAATGCAATGGTACAAGACAGCTTTTCCTTGCCAATATCTCTCTCTTGCAAAGAGCTGCGCATTGGAAAATTCAGGGCTATGTCGTGTAGATGATGGCCTAACAGGAGGCTTTAAAATTTTCTTTCTAGTGTCCTTCGTTTGGGAGAAAAATGCAATGGTACAAGACAGCTTTTCCTTGCCAATATCTCTCTCTTGCAAAGAGCTGCGCATTGGAAAATTTAGGGCTATGTCGTGTAGATGATGGCCTAACAGGAGGCTTTAAAATTTTAATTCTAGTGTCCTTCGTTTGGGAGAAAAATGCAAAGCTACAAGACAGCTTTTCCTTGCCAATATCTCTCTTTTGCAAAGAGCTGCGCATTGGAAAATTCAGGGCTATATCGTGTAGATGATGGCCTAACAGGAGGCTTTAAAATTTTCTTTCTAGTGTCCTTCGTTTGGGAGAAAAATGCAATGGTACAAGACAGCTTTTCCTTGCCAATATCTCTCTTTTGCAAAGAGCTACGCATTGGAAAATTCAGGGCTATGTCGTGTAGATGATGGCCTAACAGGAGGCTTTAAAATTTTCTTTCTAGTGTCCTTCGTTTGGGAGAAAAATGCAATGGTACAAGACAGCTTTTCCTTGCCAATATCTCTCTCTTGCAAAGAGCTGCGCATTGGAAAATTCAGGGCTATGTCGTGTAGATGATGGCCTAACAGGAGGCTTTAAAATTTTAATTCTAGTGTCCTTCGTTTGGGAGAAAATGCAATGGTACAAGACAGCTTTTCCTTGCCAATATCTCTCTTTTGCAAAGAGCTGCGCATTGGAAAATTCAGGGCTATGTCGTGTAGATGATGGCCTAACAGGAGGCTTTAAAATTTTCTTTCTAGTGACCTTCGTTTGGGAGAAAAATGCAAAGGTACAAGACAGCTTTTCCTTGCCAATATCTCTCTTTTGCAAAGAGCTGCGCATTGGAAAATTCAGGGCTATGTCGTGTAGATGATGGCATAACAGGAGGCTTTAAAATTTTCTTTCTAGTGACCTTCGTTTGGGAGAAAAATGCAAAGGTACAAGACAGCTTTTCCTTGCCAATATCTCTCATTTGCAAAGAGCTGCGCATTGGAAAATTCAGGGCTATGTCGTGTAGATGATGGCCTAACAGGAGGCTTTAAAATTTTAATTCTAGTGTCCTTCGTTTGGGAGAAAAATGCAATGGTACAAGACAGCTTTTCCTTGCCAATATCTCTCTTTTGCAAAGAGCTACGCATTGGAAAATTCAGGGCTATGTCGTGTAGATGATGGCCTAACAGGAGGCTTTAAAATTTTAATTCTAGTGTCCTTCGTTTGTGAGAAAAATGCAAAGGTACAAGACAGCTTTTCCTTGCCAATATCTCTCTTTTGCAAAGAGCTGCGCATTGGAAAATTCAGGGCTATATCGTGTAGATGATGGCCTAACAGGAGGCTTTAAAATTTTCTTTCTAGTGTCCTTCGTTTGGGAGAAAAATGCAATGGTACAAGACAGCTTTTCCTTGCCAATATCTCTCTTTTGCAAAGAGCTACGCATTGGAAAATTCAGGGCTATGTCGTGTAGATGATGGCCTAACAGGAGGCTTTAAAATTTTCTTTCTAGTGTCCTTCGTTTGGGAGAAAAATGCAATGGTACAAGACAGCTTTTCCTTGCCAGTATCTCTCTCTTGCAAAGAGCTGCGCATTGGAAAATTCAGGGCTATGTCGTGTAGATGATGGCCTAACAGGAGGCTTTAAAATTTTCTTTCTAGTGTCCTTCGTTTGGGAGAAAAATGCAATGGTACAAGACAGCTTTTCCTTGCCAATATCTCTCTTTTGCAAAGAGCTACGCATTGGAAAATTCAGGGCTATGTCGTGTAGATGATGGCCTAACAGGAGGCTTTAAAATTTTCTTTCTAGTGACCTTCGTTTGGGAGAAAAATGCAAAGGTACAAGACAGCTTTTCCTTGCCAATATCTCTCTTTTGCAAAGAGCTGCGCATTGGAAAATTCAGGGCTATGTCGTGTAGATGATGGCCTAACAGGAGGCTTTAAAATTTTCTTTCTAGTGCCCTTCGTTTGGGAGAAAAATGCAAAGGTACAAGACATCTTTTCCTTGCCAATATCTCTCTCTTGCAAAGAGCTGCGCATTGGAAAATTCAGGGCTATGTCGTGTAGATGATATTCTAACAGGAGGCTTTAAAATTTTAATTCTAGTGTCCTTCGTTTGGGAGAAAATGCAATGGTACAAGACAGCTTTTCCTTGCCAATATCTCTCTTTTGCAAAGAGCTGCGCATTGGAAAATTCAGGGCTATGTCGTGTAGATGATGGCCTAACAGGAGGCTTTAAAATTTTCTTTCTAGTGACCTTCGTTTGGGAGAAAAATGCAAAGGTACAAGACAGCTTTTCCTTGCCAATATCTCTCTTTTGCAAAGAGCTGCGCATTGGAAAATTCAGGGCTATGTCGTGTAGATGATGGCATAACAGGAGGCTTTAAAATTTTCTTTCTAGTGACCTTCGTTTGGGAGAAAAATGCAAAGGTACAAGACAGCTTTTCCTTGCCAATATCTCTCATTTGCAAAGAGCTGCGCATTGGAAAATTCAGGGCTATGTCGTGTAGATGATGGCCTAACAGGAGGCTTTAAAATTTTAATTCTAGTGTCCTTCGTTTGGGAGAAAAATGCAATGGTACAAGACAGCTTTTCCTTGCCAATATCTCTCTTTTGCAAAGAGCTACGCATTGGAAAATTCAGGGCTATGTCGTGTAGATGATGGCCTAACAGGAGGCTTTAAAATTTTAATTCTAGTGTCCTTCGTTTGTGAGAAAAATGCAAAGGTACAAGACAGCTTTTCCTTGCCAATATCTCTCTTTTGCAAAGAGCTGCGCATTGGAAAATTCAGGGCTATATCGTGTAGATGATGGCCTAACAGGAGGCTTTAAAATTTTCTTTCTAGTGTCCTTCGTTTGGGAGAAAAATGCAAAGGTACAAGACAGCTTTTCCTTGCCAATATCTCTCTTTTGCAAAGAGCTACGCATTGGAAAATTCAGGGCTATGTCGTGTAGATGATGGCCTAACAGGAGGCTTTAAAATTTTCTTTCTAGTGTCCTTCGTTTGGGAGAAAAATGCAATGGTACAAGACAGCTTTTCCTTGCCAGTATCTCTCTCTTGCAAAGAGCTGCGCATTGGAAAATTCAGGGCTATGTCGTGTAGATGATGGCCTAACAGGAGGCTTTAAAATTTTCTTTCTAGTGTCCTTCGTTTGGGAGAAAAATGCAATGGTACAAGACAGCTTTTCCTTGCCAATATCTCTCTTTTGCAAAGAGCTACGCATTGGAAAATTGAGGGCTATGTCGTGTAGATGATGGCCTAACAGGAGGCTTTAAAATTTTCTTTCTAGTGTCCTTCGTTTGGGAGAAAAATGCAAAGGTACAAGACAGCTTTTCCTTACCAATATTTCTCTTTTGCAAAGAGCTACGCATTGGAAAATTCAGGGCTATGTCGTGTAGATGATGGCCTAACAGGAGGCTTTAAAATTTTCTTTCTAGTGACCTTCGTTTGGGAGAAAAATGCAAAGGTACAAGACAGCTTTTCCTTGCCAATATCTCTCTTTTGCAAAGAGCTGCGCATTGGAAAATTCAGGGCTATGTCGTGTAGATGATGGCCTAACAGGAGGCTTTAAAATTGTCTTTCTAGTGACCTTCGTTTGGGAGAAAAATGCAAAGGTACAAGGCAGCTTTTCCTTGCCAATATCTCTCTTTTGCAAAGAGCTGCGCATTGGAAAATTCAGGGCTATGTCGTGTAGATGATGGCCTAACAGGAGGCTTTACAATTTTCTTTCTAGTGACCTTCGTTTGGGAGAAAAATGCAAAGGTACAAGACAGCTTTTCCTTGCCAATATCTCTCTTTTGCAAAGAGCTGCGCATTGGAAAATTCAGGGCTATATCGTGTAGATGATGGCCTAACAGGAGGCTTTAAAATTTTCTTTCTAGTGTCCTTCGTTTGGGAGAAAAATGCAATGGTACAAGACAGCTTTTCCTTGCCAATATCTCTCTCTTGCAAAGAGCTGCGCATTGGAAAATTCAGGGCTATGTCGTGTAGATGATGGCCTAACAGGAGGCTTTAAAATTTTCTTTCTAGTGTCCTTCGTTTGGGAGAAAAATGCAATGGTACAAGACAGCTTTTCCTTGCCAATATCTCTCTCTTGTAAAGAGCTGCGCATTGGAAAATTTAGGGCTATGTCGTGTAGATGATGGCCTAACAGGAGGCTTTAAAATTTTAATTCTAGTGTCCTTCGTTTGGGAGAAAAATGCAAAGCTACAAGACAGCTTTTCCTTGCCAATATCTCTCTTTTGCAAAGAGCTGCGCATTGGAAAATTCAGGGCTATATCGTGTAGATGATGGCCTAACAGGAGGCTTTAAAATTTTCTTTCTAGTGTCCTTCGTTTGGGAGAAAAATGCAATGGTACAAGACAGCTTTTCCTTGCCAATATCTCTCTTTTGCAAAGAGCTACGCATTGGAAAATCCAGGGCTATGTCGTGTAGATGATGGCCTAACAGGAGGCTTTAAAATTTTCTTTCTAGTGTCCTTCGTTTGGGAGAAAAATGCAATGGTACAAGACAGCTTTTCCTTGCCAATATCTCTCTCTTGCAAAGAGCTGCGCATTGGAAAATTCAGGGCTATGTCGTGTAGATGATGGCCTAACAGGAGGCTTTAAAATTTTAATTCTAGTGTCCTTCGTTTGGGAGAAAATGCAATGGTACAAGACAGCTTTTCCTTGCCAATATCTCTCTTTTGCAAAGAGCTGCGCATTGGAAAATTCAGGGCTATGTCGTGTAGATGATGGCCTAACAGGAGGCTTTAAAATTTTCTTTCTAGTGACCTTCGTTTGGGAGAAAAATGCAAAGGTACAAGACAGCTTTTCCTTGCCAATATCTCTCTTTTGCAAAGAGCTGCGCATTGGAAAATTCAGGGCTATGTCGTGTAGATGATGGCATAACAGGAGGCTTTAAAATTTTCTTTCTAGTGACCTTCGTTTGGGAGAAAAATGCAAAGGTACAAGACAGCTTTTCCTTGCCAATATCTCTCATTTGCAAAGAGCTGCGCATTGGAAAATTCAGGGCTATGTCGTGTAGATGATGGCCTAACAGGAGGCTTTAAAATTTTAATTCTAGTGTCCTTCGTTTGGGAGAAAAATGCAATGGTACAAGACAGCTTTTCCTTGCCAATATCTCTCTTTTGCAAAGAGCTACGCATTGGAAAATTCAGGGCTATGTCGTGTAGATGATGGCCTAACAGGAGGCTTTAAAATTTTAATTCTAGTGTCCTTCGTTTGTGAGAAAAATGCAAAGGTACAAGACAGCTTTTCCTTGCCAATATCTCTCTTTTGCAAAGAGCTGCGCATTGGAAAATTCAGGGCTATATCGTGTAGATGATGGCCTAACAGGAGGCTTTAAAATTTTCTTTCTAGTGTCCTTCGTTTGGGAGAAAAATGCAATGGTACAAGACAGCTTTTCCTTGCCAATATCTCTCTTTTGCAAAGAGCTACGCATTGGAAAATTCAGGGCTATGTCGTGTAGATGATGGCCTAACAGGAGGCTTTAAAATTTTCTTTCTAGTGTCCTTCGTTTGGGAGAAAAATGCAATGGTACAAGACAGCTTTTCCTTGCCAGTATCTCTCTCTTGCAAAGAGCTGCGCATTGGAAAATTCAGGGCTATGTCGTGTAGATGATGGCCTAACAGGAGGCTTTAAAATTTTCTTTCTAGTGTCCTTCGTTTGGGAGAAAAATGCAATGGTACAAGACAGCTTTTCCTTGCCAATATCTCTCTTTTGCAAAGAGCTACGCATTGGAAAATTCAGGGCTATGTCGTGTAGATGATGGCCTAACAGGAGGCTTTAAAATTTTCTTTCTAGTGACCTTCGTTTGGGAGAAAAATGCAAAGGTACAAGACAGCTTTTCCTTGCCAATATCTCTCTTTTGCAAAGAGCTGCGCATTGGAAAATTCAGGGCTATGTCGTGTAGATGATGGCCTAACAGGAGGCTTTAAAATTTTCTTTCTAGTGCCCTTCGTTTGGGAGAAAAATGCAAAGGTACAAGACATCTTTTCCTTGCCAATATCTCTCTCTTGCAAAGAGCTGCGCATTGGAAAATTCAGGGCTATGTCGTGTAGATGATATTCTAACAGGAGGCTTTAAAATTTTAATTCTAGTGTCCTTCGTTTGGGAGAAAATGCAATGGTACAAGACAGCTTTTCCTTGCCAATATCTCTCTTTTGCAAAGAGCTGCGCATTGGAAAATTCAGGGCTATGTCGTGTAGATGATGGCCTAACAGGAGGCTTTAAAATTTTCTTTCTAGTGTCCTTCGTTTGGGAGAAAAATGCAATGGTACAAGACAGCTTTTCCTTGCCAATATCTCTCTTTTGCAAAGAGCTACGCATTGGAAAATCCAGGGCTATGTCGTGTAGATGATGGCCTAACAGGAGGCTTTAAAATTTTCTTTCTAGTGTCCTTCGTTTGGGAGAAAAATGCAATGGTACAAGACAGCTTTTCCTTGCCAATATCTCTCTCTTGCAAAGAGCTGCGCATTGGAAAATTCAGGGCTATGTCGTGTAGATGATGGCCTAACAGGAGGCTTTAAAATTTTAATTCTAGTGTCCTTCGTTTGGGAGAAAATGCAATGGTACAAGACAGCTTTTCCTTGCCAATATCTCTCTTTTGCAAAGAGCTGCGCATTGGAAAATTCAGGGCTATGTCGTGTAGATGATGGCCTAACAGGAGGCTTTAAAATTTTCTTTCTAGTGACCTTCGTTTGGGAGAAAAATGCAAAGGTACAAGACAGCTTTTCCTTGCCAATATCTCTCTTTTGCAAAGAGCTGCGCATTGGAAAATTCAGGGCTATGTCGTGTAGATGATGGCATAACAGGAGGCTTTAAAATTTTCTTTCTAGTGACCTTCGTTTGGGAGAAAAATGCAAAGGTACAAGACAGCTTTTCCTTGCCAATATCTCTCATTTGCAAAGAGCTGCGCATTGGAAAATTCAGGGCTATGTCGTGTAGATGATGGCCTAACAGGAGGCTTTAAAATTTTAATTCTAGTGTCCTTCGTTTGGGAGAAAAATGCAATGGTACAAGACAGCTTTTCCTTGCCAATATCTCTCTTTTGCAAAGAGCTACGCATTGGAAAATTCAGGGCTATGTCGTGTAGATGATGGCCTAACAGGAGGCTTTAAAATTTTAATTCTAGTGTCCTTCGTTTGTGAGAAAAATGCAAAGGTACAAGACAGCTTTTCCTTGCCAATATCTCTCTTTTGCAAAGAGCTGCGCATTGGAAAATTCAGGGCTATATCGTGTAGATGATGGCCTAACAGGAGGCTTTAAAATTTTCTTTCTAGTGTCCTTCGTTTGGGAGAAAAATGCAATGGTACAAGACAGCTTTTCCTTGCCAATATCTCTCTTTTGCAAAGAGCTACGCATTGGAAAATTCAGGGCTATGTCGTGTAGATGATGGCCTAACAGGAGGCTTTAAAATTTTCTTTCTAGTGTCCTTCGTTTGGGAGAAAAATGCAATGGTACAAGACAGCTTTTCCTTGCCAGTATCTCTCTCTTGCAAAGAGCTGCGCATTGGAAAATTCAGGGCTATGTCGTGTAGATGATGGCCTAACAGGAGGCTTTAAAATTTTCTTTCTAGTGTCCTTCGTTTGGGAGAAAAATGCAATGGTACAAGACAGCTTTTCCTTGCCAATATCTCTCTTTTGCAAAGAGCTACGCATTGGAAAATTCAGGGCTATGTCGTGTAGATGATGGCCTAACAGGAGGCTTTAAAATTTTCTTTCTAGTGACCTTCGTTTGGGAGAAAAATGCAAAGGTACAAGACAGCTTTTCCTTGCCAATATCTCTCTTTTGCAAAGAGCTGCGCATTGGAAAATTCAGGGCTATGTCGTGTAGATGATGGCCTAACAGGAGGCTTTAAAATTTTCTTTCTAGTGCCCTTCGTTTGGGAGAAAAATGCAAAGGTACAAGACATCTTTTCCTTGCCAATATCTCTCTCTTGCAAAGAGCTGCGCATTGGAAAATTCAGGGCTATGTCGTGTAGATGATATTCTAACAGGAGGCTTTAAAATTTTAATTCTAGTGTCCTTCGTTTGGGAGAAAATGCAATGGTACAAGACAGCTTTTCCTTGCCAATATCTCTCTTTTGCAAAGAGCTGCGCATTGGAAAATTCAGGGCTATGTCGTGTAGATGATGGCCTAACAGGAGGCTTTAAAATTTTCTTTCTAGTGACCTTCGTTTGGGAGAAAAATGCAAAGGTACAAGACAGCTTTTCCTTGCCAATATCTCTCTTTTGCAAAGAGCTGCGCATTGGAAAATTCAGGGCTATGTCGTGTAGATGATGGCATAACAGGAGGCTTTAAAATTTTCTTTCTAGTGACCTTCGTTTGGGAGAAAAATGCAAAGGTACAAGACAGCTTTTCCTTGCCAATATCTCTCATTTGCAAAGAGCTGCGCATTGGAAAATTCAGGGCTATGTCGTGTAGATGATGGCCTAACAGGAGGCTTTAAAATTTTAATTCTAGTGTCCTTCGTTTGGGAGAAAAATGCAATGGTACAAGACAGCTTTTCCTTGCCAATATCTCTCTTTTGCAAAGAGCTACGCATTGGAAAATTCAGGGCTATGTCGTGTAGATGATGGCCTAACAGGAGGCTTTAAAATTTTAATTCTAGTGTCCTTCGTTTGTGAGAAAAATGCAAAGGTACAAGACAGCTTTTCCTTGCCAATATCTCTCTTTTGCAAAGAGCTGCGCATTGGAAAATTCAGGGCTATATCGTGTAGATGATGGCCTAACAGGAGGCTTTAAAATTTTCTTTCTAGTGTCCTTCGTTTGGGAGAAAAATGCAAAGGTACAAGACAGCTTTTCCTTGCCAATATCTCTCTTTTGCAAAGAGCTACGCATTGGAAAATTCAGGGCTATGTCGTGTAGATGATGGCCTAACAGGAGGCTTTAAAATTTTCTTTCTAGTGTCCTTCGTTTGGGAGAAAAATGCAATGGTACAAGACAGCTTTTCCTTGCCAGTATCTCTCTCTTGCAAAGAGCTGCGCATTGGAAAATTCAGGGCTATGTCGTGTAGATGATGGCCTAACAGGAGGCTTTAAAATTTTCTTTCTAGTGTCCTTCGTTTGGGAGAAAAATGCAATGGTACAAGACAGCTTTTCCTTGCCAATATCTCTCTTTTGCAAAGAGCTACGCATTGGAAAATTGAGGGCTATGTCGTGTAGATGATGGCCTAACAGGAGGCTTTAAAATTTTCTTTCTAGTGTCCTTCGTTTGGGAGAAAAATGCAAAGGTACAAGACAGCTTTTCCTTACCAATATTTCTCTTTTGCAAAGAGCTACGCATTGGAAAATTCAGGGCTATGTCGTGTAGATGATGGCCTAACAGGAGGCTTTAAAATTTTCTTTCTAGTGACCTTCGTTTGGGAGAAAAATGCAAAGGTACAAGACAGCTTTTCCTTGCCAATATCTCTCTTTTGCAAAGAGCTGCGCATTGGAAAATTCAGGGCTATGTCGTGTAGATGATGGCCTAACAGGAGGCTTTAAAATTTTCTTTCTAGTGCCCTTCGTTTGGGAGAAAAATGCAAAGGTACAAGACAGCTTTTCCTTGCCAATATCTCTCTTTTGCAAAGAGCTGCGCATTGGAAAATTCAGGGCTATGTCGTGTAGATGATGGCCTAACAGGAGGCTTTAAAATTTTCTTTCTAGTGTCCTTCGTTTGGGAGAAAAATGCAATGGTACAAGACAGCTTTTCCTTGCCAATATCTCTCTTTTGCAAAGAGCTACGCATTGGAAAATTCAGGGCTATGTCGTGTAGATGATGGCCTAACAGGAGGCTTTAAAATTTTAATTCTAGTGTCCTTCGTTTGGGAGAAAATGCAATGGTACAAGACAGCTTTTCCTTGCCAATATCTCTCTTTTGCAAAGAGCTACGCATTGGAAAATTCAGGGCTATGTCGTGTAGATGATGGCCTAACAGGAGGCTTTAAAATTTTAATTCTAGTGTCCTTCGTTTGGGAGAAAAATGCAATGGTACAAGACAGCTTTTCCTTGCCAATATCTCTCTTTTGCAAAGAGCTACGCATTGGAAAATTCAGGGCTATGTCGTGTAGATGATGGCCTAACAGGAGGCTTTAAAATTTTAATTCTAGTGTCCTTCGTTTGGGAGAAAAATGCAAAGGTACAAGACAGCTTTTCCTTGCCAATATCTCTCTTTTGCAAAGAGCTGCGCATTGGAAAATTCAGGGCTATGTCGTGTAGATGATGACCTAACAGGAGGCTTTAAAATTTTCTTTCTAGTGACCTTCGTTTGGGAGAAAAATGCAAAGGTACAAGGCAGCTTTTCCTTGCCAATATCTCTCTTTTGCAAAGAGCTGCGCATTGGAAAATTCAGGGCTATGTCGTGTAGATGATGGCCTAACAGGAGGCTTTACAATTTTCTTTCTAGTGACCTTCGTTTGGGAGAAAAATGCAAAGGTACAAGACAGCTTTTCCTTGCCAATATCTCTCTTTTGCAAAGAGCTGCGCATTGGAAAATTCAGGGCTATATCGTGTAGATGATGGCCTAACAGGAGGCTTTAAAATTTTCTTTCTAGTGTCCTTCGTTTGGGAGAAAAATGCAATGGTACAAGACAGCTTTTCCTTGCCAATATCTCTCTCTTGCAAAGAGCTGCGCATTGGAAAATTCAGGGCTATGTCGTGTAGATGATGGCCTAACAGGAGGCTTTAAAATTTTCTTTCTAGTGTCCTTCGTTTGGGAGAAAAATGCAATGGTACAAGACAGCTTTTCCTTGCCAATATCTCTCTCTTGCAAAGAGCTGCGCATTGGAAAATTTAGGGCTATGTCGTGTAGATGATGGCCTAACAGGAGGCTTTAAAATTTTAATTCTAGTGTCCTTCGTTTGGGAGAAAAATGCAAAGCTACAAGACAGCTTTTCCTTGCCAATATCTCTCTTTTGCAAAGAGCTGCGCATTGGAAAATTCAGGGCTATATCGTGTAGATGATGGCCTAACAGGAGGCTTTAAAATTTTCTTTCTAGTGTCCTTCGTTTGGGAGAAAAATGCAATGGTACAAGACAGCTTTTCCTTGCCAATATCTCTCTTTTGCAAAGAGCTACGCATTGGAAAATTCAGGGCTATGTCGTGTAGATGATGGCCTAACAGGAGGCTTTAAAATTTTCTTTCTAGTGTCCTTCGTTTGGGAGAAAAATGCAATGGTACAAGACAGCTTTTCCTTGCCAATATCTCTCTCTTGCAAAGAGCTGCGCATTGGAAAATTCAGGGCTATGTCGTGTAGATGATGGCCTAACAGGAGGCTTTAAAATTTTAATTCTAGTGTCCTTCGTTTGGGAGAAAATGCAATGGTACAAGACAGCTTTTCCTTGCCAATATCTCTCTTTTGCAAAGAGCTGCGCATTGGAAAATTCAGGGCTATGTCGTGTAGATGATGGCCTAACAGGAGGCTTTAAAATTTTCTTTCTAGTGACCTTCGTTTGGGAGAAAAATGCAAAGGTACAAGACAGCTTTTCCTTGCCAATATCTCTCTTTTGCAAAGAGCTGCGCATTGGAAAATTCAGGGCTATGTCGTGTAGATGATGGCATAACAGGAGGCTTTAAAATTTTCTTTCTAGTGACCTTCGTTTGGGAGAAAAATGCAAAGGTACAAGACAGCTTTTCCTTGCCAATATCTCTCATTTGCAAAGAGCTGCGCATTGGAAAATTCAGGGCTATGTCGTGTAGATGATGGCCTAACAGGAGGCTTTAAAATTTTAATTCTAGTGTCCTTCGTTTGGGAGAAAAATGCAATGGTACAAGACAGCTTTTCCTTGCCAATATCTCTCTTTTGCAAAGAGCTACGCATTGGAAAATTCAGGGCTATGTCGTGTAGATGATGGCCTAACAGGAGGCTTTAAAATTTTAATTCTAGTGTCCTTCGTTTGTGAGAAAAATGCAAAGGTACAAGACAGCTTTTCCTTGCCAATATCTCTCTTTTGCAAAGAGCTGCGCATTGGAAAATTCAGGGCTATATCGTGTAGATGATGGCCTAACAGGAGGCTTTAAAATTTTCTTTCTAGTGTCCTTCGTTTGGGAGAAAAATGCAATGGTACAAGACAGCTTTTCCTTGCCAATATCTCTCTTTTGCAAAGAGCTACGCATTGGAAAATTCAGGGCTATGTCGTGTAGATGATGGCCTAACAGGAGGCTTTAAAATTTTCTTTCTAGTGTCCTTCGTTTGGGAGAAAAATGCAATGGTACAAGACAGCTTTTCCTTGCCAGTATCTCTCTCTTGCAAAGAGCTGCGCATTGGAAAATTCAGGGCTATGTCGTGTAGATGATGGCCTAACAGGAGGCTTTAAAATTTTCTTTCTAGTGTCCTTCGTTTGGGAGAAAAATGCAATGGTACAAGACAGCTTTTCCTTGCCAATATCTCTCTTTTGCAAAGAGCTACGCATTGGAAAATTCAGGGCTATGTCGTGTAGATGATGGCCTAACAGGAGGCTTTAAAATTTTCTTTCTAGTGTCCTTCGTTTGGGAGAAAAATGCAAAGGTACAAGACAGCTTTTCCTTACCAATATTTCTCTTTTGCAAAGAGCTACGCATTGGAAAATTCAGGGCTATGTCGTGTAGATGATGGCCTAACAGGAGGCTTTAAAATTTTCTTTCTAGTGACCTTCGTTTGGGAGAAAAATGCAAAGGTACAAGACAGCTTTTCCTTGCCAATATCTCTCTTTTGCAAAGAGCTGCGCATTGGAAAATTCAGGGCTATGTCGTGTAGATGATGGCCTAACAGGAGGCTTTAAAATTTTCTTTCTAGTGCCCTTCGTTTGGGAGAAAAATGCAAAGGTACAAGACATCTTTTCCTTGCCAATATCTCTCTTTTGCAAAGAGCTGCGCATTGGAAAATTCAGGGCTATGTCGTGTAGATGATGGCCTAACAGGAGGCTTTAAAATTTTCTTTCTAGTGTCCTTCGTTTGGGAGAAAAATGCAATGGTACAAGACAGCTTTTCCTTGCCAATATCTCTCTTTTGCAAAGAGCTACGCATTGGAAAATTCAGGGCTATGTCGTGTAGATGATGGCCTAACAGGAGGCTTTAAAATTTTAATTCTAGTGTCCTTCGTTTGGGAGAAAATGCAATGGTACAAGACAGCTTTTCCTTGCCAATATCTCTCTTTTGCAAAGAGCTACGCATTGGAAAATTCAGGGCTATGTCGTGTAGATGATGGCCTAACAGGAGGCTTTAAAATTTTAATTCTAGTGTCCTTCGTTTGGGAGAAAAATGCAAAGGTACAAGACAGCTTTTCCTTGCCAATATCTCTCTTTTGCAAAGAGCTACGCATTGGAAAACTCAGGGCTATGTCGTGTAGATGATGGCCTAACAGGAGGCTTTAAAATTTTAATTCTAGTGTCCTTCGTTTGGGAGAAAAATGCAAAGGTACAAGACAGCTTTTCCTTGCCAATATCTCTCTTTTGCAAAGAGCTGCGCATTGGAAAATTCAGGGCTATGTCGTGTAGATGATGACCTAACAGGAGGCTTTAAAATTTTCTTTCTAGTGACCTTCGTTTGGGAGAAAAATGCAAAGGTACAAGACAGCTTTTCCTTGCCAATATCTCTCTTTTGCAAAGAGCTACGCATTGGAAAATTCAGGGCTATGTCGTGTAGATGATGGCCTAACAGGAGGCTTTAAAATTTTAATTCTAGTTTCCTTCGTTTGGGAGAAAAATGCAAAGGTACAAGACAGCTTTTCCTTGCCAATATCTCTCTTTTGCAAAGAGCTGCGCATTGGAAAATTCAGGGCTATGTCGTGTAGATGATGACCTAACAGGAGGCTTTAAAATTTTCTTTCTAGTGACCTTCGTTTGGGAGAAAAATGCAAAGGTACAAGACAGCTTTTCCTTGCCAATATCTCTCTTTTGCAAAGAGCTGCGCATTGGAAAATTCAGGGCTATGTCGTGTAGATGATGGCCTAACAGGAGGCTTTAAAATTTTCTTTCTAGTGTCCTTCGTTTGGGAGAAAAATGCAATGGTACAAGACTGCTTTTCCTTGCCAATATCTCTCTCTTGCAAAGAGCTGCGCATTGGAAAATTCAGGGCTATGTCGTGTAGATGATGGCCTAACAGGAGGCTTTAAAATTTTCTTTCTAGTGTCCTTCGTTTGGGAGAAAAATGCAATGGTACAAGACAGCTTTTCCTTGCCAATATCTCTCTCTTGCAAAGAGCTGCGCATTGGAAAATTTAGGGCTATGTCGTGTAGATGATGGCCTAACAGGAGGCTTTAAAATTTTAATTCTAGTGTCCTTCGTTTGGGAGAAAAATGCAAAGCTACAAGACAGCTTTTCCTTGCCAATATCTCTCTTTTGCAAAGAGCTGCGCATTGGAAAATTCAGGGCTATATCGTGTAGATGATGGCCTAACAGGAGGCTTTAAAATTTTCTTTCTAGTGTCCTTCGTTTGGGAGAAAAATGCAATGGTACAAGACAGCTTTTCCTTGCCAATATCTCTCTTTTGCAAAGAGCTACGCATTGGAAAATTCAGGGCTATGTCGTGTAGATGATGGCCTAACAGGAGGCTTTAAAATTTTCTTTCTAGTGTCCTTCGTTTGGGAGAAAAATGCAATGGTACAAGACAGCTTTTCCTTGCCAATATCTCTCTCTTGCAAAGAGCTGCGCATTGGAAAATTCAGGGCTATGTCGTGTAGATGATGGCCTAACAGGAGGCTTTAAAATTTTAATTCTAGTGTCCTTCGTTTGGGAGAAAATGCAATGGTACAAGACAGCTTTTCCTTGCCAATATCTCTCTTTTGCAAAGAGCTGCGCATTGGAAAATTCAGGGCTATGTCGTGTAGATGATGGCCTAACAGGAGGCTTTAAAATTTTCTTTCTAGTGACCTTCGTTTGGGAGAAAAATGCAAAGGTACAAGACAGCTTTTCCTTGCCAATATCTCTCTTTTGCAAAGAGCTGCGCATTGGAAAATTCAGGGCTATGTCGTGTAGATGATGGCATAACAGGAGGCTTTAAAATTTTCTTTCTAGTGACCTTCGTTTGGGAGAAAAATGCAAAGGTACAAGACAGCTTTTCCTTGCCAATATCTCTCATTTGCAAAGAGCTGCGCATTGGAAAATTCAGGGCTATGTCGTGTAGATGATGGCCTAACAGGAGGCTTTAAAATTTTAATTCTAGTGTCCTTCGTTTGGGAGAAAAATGCAATGGTACAAGACAGCTTTTCCTTGCCAATATCTCTCTTTTGCAAAGAGCTACGCATTGGAAAATTCAGGGCTATGTCGTGTAGATGATGGCCTAACAGGAGGCTTTAAAATTTTAATTCTAGTGTCCTTCGTTTGTGAGAAAAATGCAAAGGTACAAGACAGCTTTTCCTTGCCAATATCTCTCTTTTGCAAAGAGCTGCGCATTGGAAAATTCAGGGCTATATCGTGTAGATGATGGCCTAACAGGAGGCTTTAAAATTTTCTTTCTAGTGTCCTTCGTTTGGGAGAAAAATGCAATGGTACAAGACAGCTTTTCCTTGCCAATATCTCTCTTTTGCAAAGAGCTACGCATTGGAAAATTCAGGGCTATGTCGTGTAGATGATGGCCTAACAGGAGGCTTTAAAATTTTCTTTCTAGTGTCCTTCGTTTGGGAGAAAAATGCAATGGTACAAGACAGCTTTTCCTTGCCAGTATCTCTCTCTTGCAAAGAGCTGCGCATTGGAAAATTCAGGGCTATGTCGTGTAGATGATGGCCTAACAGGAGGCTTTAAAATTTTCTTTCTAGTGTCCTTCGTTTGGGAGAAAAATGCAATGGTACAAGACAGCTTTTCCTTGCCAATATCTCTCTTTTGCAAAGAGCTACGCATTGGAAAATTCAGGGCTATGTCGTGTAGATGATGGCCTAACAGGAGGCTTTAAAATTTTCTTTCTAGTGTCCTTCGTTTGGGAGAAAAATGCAAAGGTACAAGACAGCTTTTCCTTACCAATATTTCTCTTTTGCAAAGAGCTACGCATTGGAAAATTCAGGGCTATGTCGTGTAGATGATGGCCTAACAGGAGGCTTTAAAATTTTCTTTCTAGTGACCTTCGTTTGGGAGAAAAATGCAAAGGTACAAGACAGCTTTTCCTTGCCAATATCTCTCTTTTGCAAAGAGCTGCGCATTGGAAAATTCAGGGCTATGTCGTGTAGATGATGGCCTAAAAGGAGGCTTTAAAATTTTCTTTCTAGTGCCCTTCGTTTGGGAGAAAAATGCAAAGGTACAAGACAGCTTTTCCTTGCCAATATCTCTCTTTTGCAAAGAGCTGCGCATTGGAAAATTCAGGGCTATGTCGTGTAGATGATGGCCTAACAGGAGGCTTTAAAATTTTCTTTCTAGTGTCCTTCGTTTGGGAGAAAAATGCAATGGTACAAGACAGCTTTTCCTTGCCAATATCTCTCTTTTGCAAAGAGCTACGCATTGGAAAATTCAGGGCTATGTCGTGTAGATGATGGCCTAACAGGAGGCTTTAAAATTTTAATTCTAGTGTCCTTCGTTTGGGAGAAAATGCAATGGTACAAGACAGCTTTTCCTTGCCAATATCTCTCTTTTGCAAAGAGCTACGCATTGGAAAATTCAGGGCTATGTCGTGTAGATGATGGCCTAACAGGAGGCTTTAAAATTTTAATTCTAGTGTCCTTCGTTTGGGAGAAAAATGCAAAGGTACAAGACAGCTTTTCCTTGCCAATATCTCTCTTTTGCAAAGAGCTACGCATTGGAAAATTCAGGGCTATGTCGTGTAGATGATGGCCTAACAGGAGGCTTTAAAATTTTAATTCTAGTGTCCTTCGTTTGGGAGAAAAATGCAAAGGTACAAGACAGCTTTTCCTTGCCAATATCTCTCTTTTGCAAAGAGCTGCGCATTGGAAAATTCAGGGCTATGTCGTGTAGATGATGACCTAACAGGAGGCTTTAAAATTTTCTTTCTAGTGACCTTCGTTTGGGAGAAAAATGCAAAGGTACAAGACAGCTTTTCCTTGCCAATATCTCTCTTTTGCAAAGAGCTGCGCATTGGAAAATTCAGGGCTATGTCGTGTAGATGATGGCCTAACAGGAGGCTTTAAAATTTTCTTTCTAGTGACCTTCGTTTGGGAGAAAAATGCAAAGGTACAAGACAGCTTTTCCTTGCCAATATCTCTCTTTTGCAAAGAGCTGCGCATTGGAAAATTCAGGGCTATGTCGTGTAGATGATGGCCTAACAGGAGGCTTTAAAATTTTCTTTCTAGTGTCCTTCGTTTGGGAGAAAAATGCAATGGTACAAGACAGCTTTTCCTTGCCAATATCTCTCTTTTGCAAAGAGCTACGCATTGGAAAATTCAGGGCTATGTCGTGTAGATGATGGCCTAACAGGAGGCTTTAAAATTTTAATTCTAGTGTCCTTCGTTTGGGAGAAAAATGCAATGGTACAAGACAGCTTTTCCTTGCCAATATCTCTCTTTTGCAAAGAGCTACGCATTGGAAAATTCAGGGCTATGTCGTGTAGATGATGGCCTAACAGGAGGCTTTAAAATTTTAATTCTAGTGTCCTTCGTTTGGGAGAAAAATGCAAAGGTACAAGACAGCTTTTCCTTGCCAATATCTCTCTTTTGCAAAGAGCTGCGCATTGGAAAATTCAGGGCTATATCGTGTAGATGATGGCCTAACAGGAGGCTTTAAAATTTTCTTTCTAGTGTCCTTCGTTTGGGAGAAAAATGCAATGGTACAAGACAGCTTTTCCTTGCCAATATCTCTCTTTTGCAAAGAGCTACGCATTGGAAAATTCAGGGCTATGTCGTGTAGATGATAGCCTAACAGGAGGCTTTAAAATTTTCTTTCTAGTGTCCTTCGTTTGGGAGAAAAATGCAATGGTACAAGACAGCTTTTCCTTGCCAATATCTCTCTTTTGCAAAGAGCTACGCATTGGAAAATTCAGGGCTATGTCGTGTAGATGATGGCCTAACAGGAGGCTTTAAAATTTTCTTTCTAGTGACCTTCGTTTGGGAGAAAAATGCAAAGGTACAAGACAGCTTTTCCTTGCCAATATCTCTCTTTTGCAAAGAGCTGCGCATTGGAAAATGCAGGACTATGTCGTGTAGATGATGGCCTAACAGGAGGCTTTAAAATTTTCTTTCTAGTGTTCTTCGTTTGGGAGAAAAATGCAATGGTACAAGACAGCTTTTCCTTGCCAATATCTCTCTTTTGCAAAGAGCTGCGCATTGGAAAATTCAGGGCTATTTCGTGTAGATGATGGCCTAACAGGAGGCTTTAAAATTTTCTTTCTAGTTTCCTTCGTTTGGGAGAAAAATGCAAAGGTACAAGACAGCTTTTCCTTGCCAATATCTCTCTTTTGCAAAGAGCTACGCATTGGAAAATTCAGGGCTATGTCGTGTAGATGATGGCCTAACAGGAGGCTTTAAAATTTTCTTTCTAGTGACCTTCGTTTGGGAGAAAAATGCAAAGGTACAAGACAGCTTTTCCTTGCCAATATCTCTCTTTTGCAAAGAGCTGCGCATTGGAAAATTCAGGGCTATGTCGTGTAGATGATGGCCTAACAGGAGGCTTTAAAATTTTCTTTCTAGTGACCTTCGTTTGGGAGAAAAATGCAAAGGTACAAGACAGCTTTTCCTTGCCAATATCTCTCTTTTGCAAAGAGCTACGCATTGGAAAATTCAGGGCTATGTCGTGTAGATGATGGCCTAACAGGAGGCTTTAAAATTTTAATTCTAGTGTCCTTCGTTTGGGAGAAAAATGCAAAGGTACAAGACAGCTTTTCCTTGCCAATATCTCTCTTTTGC
This sequence comes from Pseudophryne corroboree, assembly GCF_028390025.1. Classification (NCBI taxonomy): domain Eukaryota; kingdom Metazoa; phylum Chordata; class Amphibia; order Anura; family Myobatrachidae; genus Pseudophryne; species Pseudophryne corroboree. The sequence goes on from NW_026970513.1 coordinate 230,158, forward strand.
AAAGAGCTGCGCATTGGAAAATTCAGGGCTATGTCGTGTAGATGATGGCCTAACAGGAGGCTTTAAAATTTTCTTTCTAGTGACCTTCGTTTGGGAGAAAAATGCAAAGGTACAAGACAGCTTTTCCTTGCCAATATCTCTCTTTTGCAAAGAGCTGCGCATTGGAAAATTCAGGGCTATATCGTGTAGATGATGGCCTAACAGGAGGCTTTAAAATTTTCTTTCTAGTGTCCTTCGTTTGGGAGAAAAATGCAATGGTACAAGACAGCTTTTCCTTGCCAATATCTCTCTTTTGCAAAGAGCTACGCATTGGAAAATTCAGGGCTATGTCGTGTAGATGATGGCCTAACAGGAGGCTTTAAAATTTTCTTTCTAGTGTCCTTCGTTTGGGAGAAAAATGCAATGGTACAAGACAGCTTTTCCTTGCCAATATCTCTCTCTTGCAAAGAGCTGCGCATTGGAAAATTCAGGGCTATGTCGTGTAGATGATGGCCTAACAGGAGGCTTTAAAATTTTCTTTCTAGTGTCCTTCGTTTGGGAGAAAAATGCAATGGTACAAGACAGCTTTTCCTTGCCAATATCTCTCTCTTGCAAAGAGCTGCGCATTGGAAAATTTAGGGCTATGTCGTGTAGATGATGGCCTAACAGGAGGCTTTAAAATTTTAATTCTAGTGTCCTTCGTTTGGGAGAAAAATGCAAAGGTACAAGACAGCTTTTCCTTGCCAATATCTCTCTTTTGCAAAGAGCTGCGCATTGGAAAATTCAGGGCTATATCGTGTAGATGATGGCCTAACAGGAGGCTTTAAAATTTTCTTTCTAGTGTCCTTCGTTTGGGAGAAAAATGCAATGGTACAAGACAGCTTTTCCTTGCCAATATCTCTCTTTTGCAAAGAGCTACGCATTGGAAAATTCAGGGCTATGTCGTGTAGATGATGGCCTAACAGGAGGCTTTAAAATTTTCTTTCTAGTGTCCTTCGTTTGGGAGAAAAATGCAATGGTACAAGACAGCTTTTCCTTGCCAATATCTCTCTCTTGCAAAGAGCTGCGCATTGGAAAATTCAGGGCTATGTCGTGTAGATGATGACCTAACAGGAGGCTTTAAAATTTTAATTCTAGTGTCCTTCGTTTGGGAGAAAATGCAATGGTACAAGACAGCTTTTCCTTGCCAATATCTCTCTTTTGCAAAGAGCTGCGCATTGGAAAATTCAGGGCTATGTCGTGTAGATGATGGCCTAACAGGAGGCTTTAAAATTTTCTTTCTAGTGACCTTCGTTTGGGAGAAAAATGCAAAGGTACAAGACAGCTTTTCCTTGCCAATATCTCTCTTTTGCAAAGAGCTGCGCATTGGAAAATTCAGGGCTATGTCGTGTAGATGATGGCCTAACAGGAGGCTTTAAAATTTTCTTTCTAGTGACCTTCGTTTGGGAGAAAAATGCAAAGGTACAAGACAGCTTTTCCTTGCCAATATCTCTCTTTTGCAAAGAGCTGCGCATTGGAAAATTCAGGGCTATGTCGTGTAGATGATGGCCTAACAGGAGGCTTTAAAATTTTAATTCTAGTGTCCTTCGTTTGGGAGAAAAATGCAATGGTACAAGACAGCTTTTCCTTGCCAATATCTCTCTTTTGCAAAGAGCTACGCATTGGAAAATTCAGGGCTATGTCGTGTAGATGATGGCCTAACAGGAGGCTTTAAAATTTTAATTCTAGTGTCCTTCGTTTGGGAGAAAAATGCAAAGGTACAAGACAGCTTTTCCTTGCCAATATCTCTCTTTTGCAAAGAGCTGCGCATTGGAAAATTCAGGGCTATATCGTGTAGATGATGGCCTAACAGGAGGCTTTAAAATTTTCTTTCTAGTGTCCTTCGTTTGGGAGAAAAATGCAATGGTACAAGACAGCTTTTCCTTGCCAATATCTCTCTTTTGCAAAGAGCTACGCATTGGAAAATTCAGGGCTATGTCGTGTAGATGATGGCCTAACAGGAGGCTTTAAAATTTTCTTTCTAGTGTCCTTCGTTTGGGAGAAAAATGCAATGGTACAAGACAGCTTTTCCTTGCCAGTATCTCTCTCTTGCAAAGAGCTGCGCATTGGAAAATTCAGGGCTATGTCGTGTAGATGATGGCCTAACAGGAGGCTTTAAAATTTTCTTTCTAGTGTCCTTCGTTTGGGAGAAAAATGCAATGGTACAAGACAGCTTTTCCTTGCCAATATCTCTCTTTTGCAAAGAGCTACGCATTGGAAAATTCAGGGCTATGTCGTGTAGATGATTGCCTAACAGGAGGCTTTAAAATTTTCTTTCTAGTGTCCTTCGTTTGGGAGAAAAATGCAAAGGTACAAGACAGCTTTTCCTTACCAATATTTCTCTTTTGCAAAGAGCTACGCATTGGAAAATTCAGGGCTATGTCGTGTAGATGATGGCCTAACAGGAGGCTTTAAAATTTTCTTTCTAGTGTCCTTCGTTTGGGAGAAAAATGCAATGGTACAAGACAGCTTTTCCTTGCCAATATCTCTCTTTTGCAAAGAGCTACGCATTGGAAAATTCAGGGCTATGTCGTGTAGATGATGGCCTAACAGGAGGCTTTAAAATTTTCTTTCTAGTGTCCTTCGTTTGGGAGAAAAATGCAAAGGTACAAGACAGCTTTTCCTTACCAATATTTCTCTTTTGCAAAGAGCTACGCTTTGGAAAATTCAGGGCTATGTCGTGTAGATGATGGCCTAACAGGAGGCTTTAAAATTTTCTTTCTAGTGACCTTCGTTTGGGAGAAAAATGCAAAGGTACAAGACAGCTTTTCCTTGCCAATATCTCTCTTTTGCAAAGAGCTGCGCATTGGAAAATTCAGGGCTATGTCGTGTAGATGATGGCCTAACAGGAGGCTTTAAAATTTTCTTTCTAGTGACCTTCGTTTGGGAGAAAAATGCAAAGGTACAAGACAGCTTTTCCTTGCCAATATCTCTCTTTTGCAAAGAGCTGCGCATTGGAAAATTCAGGGCTATATCGTGTAGATGATGGCCTAACAGGAGGCTTTAAAATTTTCTTTCTAGTGTCCTTCGTTTGGGAGAAAAATGCAATGGTACAAGACAGCTTTTCCTTGCCAATATCTCTCTTTTGCAAAGAGCTACGCATTGGAAAATTCAGGGCTATGTCGTGTAGATGATGGCCTAACAGGAGGCTTTAAAATTTTCTTTCTAGTGTCCTTCGTTTGGGAGAAAAATGCAAAGGTACAAGACAGCTTTTCCTTACCAATATTTCTCTTTTGCAAAGAGCTACGCATTGGAAAATTCAGGGCTATGTCGTGTAGATGATAGCCTAACAGGAGGCTTTAAAATTTTCTTTCTAGTGTCCTTCGTTTGGGAGAAAAATGCAATGGTACAAGACAGCTTTTCCTTGCCAATATCTCTCTTTTGCAAAGAGCTACGCATTGGAAAATTCAGGGCTATGTCGTGTAGATGATAGCCTAACAGGAGGCTTTAAAATTTTCTTTCTAGTGTCCTTCGTTTGGGAGAAAAATGCAATGGTACAAGACAGCTTTTCCTTGCCAATATCTCTCTTTTGCAAAGAGCTACGCATTGGAAAATTCAGGGCTATGTCGTGTAGATGATGGCCTAACAGGAGGCTTTAAAATTTTCTTTCTAGTGTCCTTCGTTTGGGAGAAAAATGCAAAGGTACAAGACAGCTTTTCCTTACCAATATTTCTCTTTTGCAAAGAGCTACGCTTTGGAAAATTCAGGGCTATGTCGTGTAGATGATGGCCTAACAGGAGGCTTTAAAATTTTCTTTCTAGTGACCTTCGTTTGGGAGAAAAATGCAAAGGTACAAGACAGCTTTTCCTTGCCAATATCTCTCTTTTGCAAAGAGCTGCGCATTGGAAAATTCAGGGCTATGTCGTGTAGATGATGGCCTAACAGGAGGCTTTAAAATTTTCTTTCTAGTGACCTTCGTTTGGGAGAAAAATGCAAAGGTACAAGACAGCTTTTCCTTGCCAATATCTCTCTTTTGCAAAGAGCTGCGCATTGGAAAATTCAGGGCTATATCGTGTAGATGATGGCCTAACAGGAGGCTTTAAAATTTTCTTTCTAGTGTCCTTCGTTTGGGAGAAAAATGCAATGGTACAAGACAGCTTTTCCTTGCCAATATCTCTCTTTTGCAAAGAGCTACGCATTGGAAAATTCAGGGCTATGTCGTGTAGATGATGGCCTAACAGGAGGCTTTAAAATTTTCTTTCTAGTGTCCTTCGTTTGGGAGAAAAATGCAAAGGTACAAGACAGCTTTTCCTTACCAATATTTCTCTTTTGCAAAGAGCTACGCATTGGAAAATTCAGGGCTATGTCGTGTAGATGATAGCCTAACAGGAGGCTTTAAAATTTTCTTTCTAGTGTCCTTCGTTTGGGAGAAAAATGCAATGGTACAAGACAGCTTTTCCTTGCCAATATCTCTCTTTTGCAAAGAGCTACGCATTGGAAAATTCAGGGCTATGTCGTGTAGATGATAGCCTAACAGGAGGCTTTAAAATTTTCTTTCTAGTGTCCTTCGTTTGGGAGAAAAATGCAATGGTACAAGACAGCTTTTCCTTGCCAATATCTCTCTTTTGCAAAGAGCTACGCATTGGAAAATTCAGGGCTATGTCGTGTAGATGATGGCCTAACAGGAGGCTTTAAAATTTTAATTCTAGTGTCCTTCGTTTGGGAGAAAATGCAATGGTACAAGACAGCTTTTCCTTGCCAATATCTCTCTTTTGCAAAGAGCTACGCATTGGAAAATTCAGGGCTATGTCGTGTAGATGATGGCCTAACAGGAGGCTTTAAAATTTTAATTCTAGTGTCCTTCGTTTGGGAGAAAAATGCAAAGGTACAAGACAGCTTTTCCTTGCCAATATCTCTCTTTTGCAAAGAGCTACGCATTGGAAAATTCAGGGCTATGTCGTGTAGATGATGGCCTAACAGGAGGCTTTAAAATTTTAATTCTAGTGTCCTTCGTTTGGGAGAAAAATGCAAAGGTACAAGACAGCTTTTCCTTGCCAATATCTCTCTTTTGCAAAGAGCTGCGCATTGGAAAATTCAGGGCTATGTCGTGTAGATGATGACCTAACAGGAGGCTTTAAAATTTTCTTTCTAGTGACCTTCGTTTGGGAGAAAAATGCAAAGGTACAAGACAGCTTTTCCTTGCCAATATCTCTCTTTTGCAAAGAGCTGCGCATTGGAAAATTCAGGGCTATGTCGTGTAGATGATGGCCTAACAGGAGGCTTTACAATTTTCTTTCTAGTGACCTTCGTTTGGGAGAAAAATGCAAAGGTACAAGACAGCTTTTCCTTGCCAATATCTCTCTTTTGCAAAGAGCTGCGCATTGGAAAATTCAGGGCTATATCGTGTAGATGATGGCCTAACAGGAGGCTTTAAAATTTTCTTTCTAGTGTCCTTCGTTTGGGAGAAAAATGCAATGGTACAAGACAGCTTTTCCTTGCCAATATCTCTCTCTTGCAAAGAGCTGCGCATTGGAAAATTCAGGGCTATGTCGTGTAGATGATGGCCTAACAGGAGGCTTTAAAATTTTCTTTCTAGTGTCCTTCGTTTGGGAGAAAAATGCAATGGTACAAGACAGCTTTTCCTTGCCAATATCTCTCTCTTGCAAAGAGCTGCGCATTGGAAAATTTAGGGCTATGTCGTGTAGATGATGGCCTAACAGGAGGCTTTAAAATTTTAATTCTAGTGTCCTTCGTTTGGGAGAAAAATGCAAAGCTACAAGACAGCTTTTCCTTGCCAATATCTCTCTTTTGCAAAGAGCTGCGCATTGGAAAATTCAGGGCTATATCGTGTAGATGATGGCCTAACAGGAGGCTTTAAAATTTTCTTTCTAGTGTCCTTCGTTTGGGAGAAAAATGCAATGGTACAAGACAGCTTTTCCTTGCCAATATCTCTCTTTTGCAAAGAGCTACGCATTGGAAAATTCAGGGCTATGTCGTGTAGATGATGGCCTAACAGGAGGCTTTAAAATTTTCTTTCTAGTGTCCTTCGTTTGGGAGAAAAATGCAATGGTACAAGACAGCTTTTCCTTGCCAATATCTCTCTCTTGCAAAGAGCTGCGCATTGGAAAATTCAGGGCTATGTCGTGTATATGATGGCCTAACAGGAGGCTTTAAAATTTTAATTCTAGTGTCCTTCGTTTGGGAGAAAATGCAATGGTACAAGACAGCTTTTCCTTGCCAATATCTCTCTTTTGCAAAGAGCTGCGCATTGGAAAATTCAGGGCTATGTCGTGTAGATGATGGCCTAACAGGAGGCTTTAAAATTTTCTTTCTAGTGACCTTCGTTTGGGAGAAAAATGCAAAGGTACAAGACAGCTTTTCCTTGCCAATATCTCTCTTTTGCAAAGAGCTGCGCATTGGAAAATTCAGGGCTATGTCGTGTAGATGATGGCATAACAGGAGGCTTTAAAATTTTCTTTCTAGTGACCTTCGTTTGGGAGAAAAATGCAAAGGTACAAGACAGCTTTTCCTTGCCAATATCTCTCATTTGCAAAGAGCTGCGCATTGGAAAATTCAGGGCTATGTCGTGTAGATGATGGCCTAACAGGAGGCTTTAAAATTTTAATTCTAGTGTCCTTCGTTTGGGAGAAAAATGCAATGGTACAAGACAGCTTTTCCTTGCCAATATCTCTCTTTTGCAAAGAGCTACGCATTGGAAAATTCAGGGCTATGTCGTGTAGATGATGGCCTAACAGGAGGCTTTAAAATTTTAATTCTAGTGTCCTTCGTTTGTGAGAAAAATGCAAAGGTACAAGACAGCTTTTCCTTGCCAATATCTCTCTTTTGCAAAGAGCTGCGCATTGGAAAATTCAGGGCTATATCGTGTAGATGATGGCCTAACAGGAGGCTTTAAAATTTTCTTTCTAGTGTCCTTCGTTTGGGAGAAAAATGCAATGGTACAAGACAGCTTTTCCTTGCCAATATCTCTCTTTTGCAAAGAGCTACGCATTGGAAAATTCAGGGCTATGTCGTGTAGATGATGGCCTAACAGGAGGCTTTAAAATTTTCTTTCTAGTGTCCTTCGTTTGGGAGAAAAATGCAATGGTACAAGACAGCTTTTCCTTGCCAGTATCTCTCTCTTGCAAAGAGCTGCGCATTGGAAAATTCAGGGCTATGTCGTGTAGATGATGGCCTAACAGGAGGCTTTAAAATTTTCTTTCTAGTGTCCTTCGTTTGGGAGAAAAATGCAATGGTACAAGACAGCTTTTCCTTGCCAATATCTCTCTTTTGCAAAGAGCTACGCATTGGAAAATTCAGGGCTATGTCGTGTAGATGATGGCCTAACAGGAGGCTTTAAAATTTTCTTTCTAGTGTCCTTCGTTTGGGAGAAAAATGCAAAGGTACAAGACAGCTTTTCCTTACCAATATTTCTCTTTTGCAAAGAGCTACGCATTGGAAAATTCAGGGCTATGTCGTGTAGATGATGGCCTAACAGGAGGCTTTAAAATTTTCTTTCTAGTGACCTTCGTTTGGGAGAAAAATGCAAAGGTACAAGACAGCTTTTCCTTGCCAATATCTCTCTTTTGCAAAGAGCTGCGCATTGGAAAATTCAGGGCTATGTCGTGTAGATGATGGCCTAACAGGAGGCTTTAAAATTTTCTTTCTAGTGCCCTTCGTTTGGGAGAAAAATGCAAAGGTACAAGACAGCTTTTCCTTGCCAATATCTCTCTTTTGCAAAGAGCTGCGCATTGGAAAATTCAGGGCTATGTCGTGTAGATGATGGCCTAACAGGAGGCTTTAAAATTTTCTTTCTAGTGTCCTTCGTTTGGGAGAAAAATGCAATGGTACAAGACAGCTTTTCCTTGCCAATATCTCTCTTTTGCAAAGAGCTACGCATTGGAAAATTCAAGGCTATGTCGTGTAGATGATGGCCTAATAGGAGGCTTTAAAATTTTAATTCTAGTGTCCTTCGTTTGGGAGAAAATGCAATGGTACAAGACAGCTTTTCCTTGCCAATATCTCTCTTTTGCAAAGAGCTACGCATTGGAAAATTCAGGGCTATGTCGTGTAGATGATGGCCTAACAGGAGGCTTTAAAATTTTAATTCTAGTGTCCTTCGTTTGGGAGAAAAATGCAAAGGTACAAGACAGCTTTTCCTTGCCAATATCTCTCTTTTGCAAAGAGCTACGCATTGGAAAACTCAGGGCTATGTCGTGTAGATGATGGCCTAACAGGAGGCTTTAAAATTTTAATTCTAGTGTCCTTCGTTTGGGAGAAAAATGCAAAGGTACAAGACAGCTTTTCCTTGCCAATATCTCTCTTTTGCAAAGAGCTGCGCATTGGAAAATTCAGGGCTATGTCGTGTAGATGATGACCTAACAGGAGGCTTTAAAATTTTCTTTCTAGTGACCTTCGTTTGGGAGAAAAATGCAAAGGTACAAGACAGCTTTTCCTTGCCAATATCTCTCTTTTGCAAAGAGCTACGCATTGGAAAATTCAGGGCTATGTCGTGTAGATGATGGCCTAACAGGAGGCTTTAAAATTTTAATTCTAGTTTCCTTCGTTTGGGAGAAAAATGCAAAGGTACAAGACAGCTTTTCCTTGCCAATATCTCTCTTTTGCAAAGAGCTGCGCATTGGAAAATTCAGGGCTATGTCGTGTAGATGATGACCTAACAGGAGGTTTTAAAATTTTCTTTCTAGTGACCTTCGTTTGGGAGAAAAATGCAAAGGTACAAGACAGCTTTTCCTTGCCAATATCTCTCTTTTGCAAAGAGCTGCGCATTGGAAAATTCAGGGCTATGTCGTGTAGATGATGGCCTAACAGGAGGCTTTACAATTTTCTTTCTAGTGACCTTCGTTTGGGAGAAAAATGCAAAGGTACAAGACAGCTTTTCCTTGCCAATATCTCTCTTTTGCAAAGAGCTGCGCATTGGAAAATTCAGGGCTATGTCGTGTAGATGATGGCCTAACAGGAGGCTTTAAAATTTTCTTTCTAGTGTCCTTCGTTTGGGAGAAAAATGCAATGGTACAAGACAGCTTTTCCTTGCCAATATCTCTCTCTTGCAAAGAGCTGCGCATTGGAAAATTCAGGGCTATGTCGTGTAGATGATGGCCTAACAGGAGGCTTTAAAATTTTCTTTCTAGTGTCCTTCGTTTGGGAGAAAAATGCAATGGTACAAGACAGCTTTTCCTTGCCAATATCTCTCTCTTGCAAAGAGCTGCGCATTGGAAAATTTAGGGCTATGTCGTGTAGATGATGGCCTAACAGGAGGCTTTAAAATTTTAATTCTAGTGTCCTTCGTTTGGGAGAAAAATGCAAAGCTACAAGACAGCTTTTCCTTGCCAATATCTCTCTTTTGCAAAGAGCTGCGCATTGGAAAATTCAGGGCTATATCGTGTAGATGATGGCCTAACAGGAGGCTTTAAAATTTTCTTTCTAGTGTCCTTCGTTTGGGAGAAAAATGCAATGGTACAAGACAGCTTTTCCTTGCCAATATCTCTCTTTTGCAAAGAGCTACGCATTGGAAAATTCAGGGCTATGTCGTGTAGATGATGGCCTAACAGGAGGCTTTAAAATTTTCTTTCTAGTGTCCTTCGTTTGGGAGAAAAATGCAATGGTACAAGACAGCTTTTCCTTGCCAATATCTCTCTCTTGCAAAGAGCTGCGCATTGGAAAATTCAGGGCTATGTCGTGTAGATGATGGCCTAACAGGAGGCTTTAAAATTTTAATTCTAGTGTCCTTCGTTTGGGAGAAAATGCAATGGTACAAGACAGCTTTTCCTTGCCAATATCTCTCTTTTGCAAAGAGCTGCGCATTGGAAAATTCAGGGCTATGTCGTG